>NC_072455.1:21699867-21784867 GCF_027596085.1 Anoplopoma fimbria | reverse complement strand
CTCCCCGCCTCTTTCTCCACTCCTTCCCCCAACCTTCTTCCTCTCTGAGCTCCACTTGGTCACGGGAAGAGGAGGAGGAGGAGGAAGAGGAGGGGTTGCATCACAGGGCTATTGATCGCATGGAGGAAACTGCTGATACACTTTCTGCCGTACACTCGGTGTCGGCGAGGCTCTCTTCCTCCGATAAAGCTTCTAATTGTTAAAAATCAATCCACCTCTAGTGTCATCTCATAATATTCATTCTCTCCAGGAGTCACGTTTTGGGATGCGATCAAAAGGCCAAACCACAGAACACATGACACGCTGCCCTGTCACTCCTTGGACACCTTTATCCCTGTTAACCCGAACCACGTGGCCAATATAAAAAGCAGGTGTTGGTTAAGCCAGTCAATTGCCCCCCCTCCCTCCCTCCTCCCTCCTCCTCCCCCGTCCCATTGTCCACATTCTGCCCTCTGGCCTGGTAGTCCACTGCACACACAATTGCAATTTAGCATTCCCATTATTGCTGCAGGGCCGAGATGGTTTAGAGGCGGTCAGGCACCACCGCTCTTGGACAATGCTGATGATTATATCCATGCAAACTGAATGGGCCCCGGGGGGACCGACACCTGGGCACCAAAACATGCAGTCCTGATGGAGAGGCACCTCTTACATCACCGTCATTTATGGTGGTGTGTATTGCTGCGCGTGAACTGTGTACAGGACGGCACGTAACACGTAGCAGTGGGATTATGTACAGAACGAAACACCAAAAAGCCCTGAAACGTTTTCTCCATCAGCTTCTTATGTTCAGCGACGGGGTCCCACACAAACAAACTATTTTCTTTCGAAATTGGAACAGTTTTGGTTATTTTTCATTTGAGACCGCTATCTTTCTCTGTGCTCTTCTCAATTTAAACGTTGCTAACCGCACTATCGGTGCAAATTACGGAAAAAAGTGCTGACAGAGCTAACAGTGTTTACCTGAGGGGGAAGTGGAGGGCGAGCGCTAAGCTTTTGGATAAACTGTTACCAGCTGTAACAGTGAGCCAGTGGGGCACACTCACATGCACTCACATGCACTCACATGCACTCACATGCACTAAAAGCATGCACGGCCAGCCCGGCTATGTACAAAAAGCAAGGAAAAGCTTAGATGATAACAACACACAAAGAGGCAGAGCGACTTAATGTTCTGCTCAGGAAGACATTACTAAACTATATCTCTACAGAGCAAATGTTTTTTTGCTGCTGTGTTAATGCTCTGAATCCTGTATATTCCCCCTTTAACCCAATCACAACCGTCTCGGGCGGTGCCAAGCACAGGATGCAGTGGCAGTAAATAGATGGTGCAGATATTGGATGGGGAGGAGAATGCCGCATAAGATACGTGGCCAATGGCAGGTTACACTCACAGAGCACTCTTTCCCCAAACAGTAACTTTGACTTTTGCTTATTTGATTATATATATTTATAGTAGAGAGAAAAACGTATTCAAAACCAAGCTTTCAGAGCCTTTAAGCTTGTCAGAGGGAAACTAAGGGGTCTCCAAATTCAAGCAGGAAATCCTCTTGTCATCTTTTAGCTTGCTAGCAGTAGAAAAAGAAAAAGACTGATTCAAAGTAAACATCCTAGCGTGGGGATGAAAATCAGTCTCATATTGTACTTACTTGTACTATGATCAGATATAAAAGGCTATTCTGTGTCTGTGGGCTTTGCAAACAAGCTTCCATTACATTAAGTAGCTAACTTAGCTATCCAGCAGAGCTAGTAGGGACTGAATCTTCCAAACTGCAGTGAAACAGTATTTGCTAGATTGTGTTTTCTCATGTGTCAGGCAACATCTCATCACCGGGTAGGAGTTCTGTAGGAACGACTGAAACACGTTGGAACTTGACTTGATATATTATTGAGGACAAAAAGGAAATAAAGAAAACATTTAGGAATAACATAACAGCCACAATAATAAACGGTAAATGTCTATTTCAAGGTGTGTGTGAAGTGTGTGTGTGGGGGTATGACATGGAACATCTGGGAGTTTGTATATGAAAAAGGTTTTTACGAGGTAGCAAAATAATGACTGTGGGTAAGATGTGAGTGTGTGTGTGTGTGTGTGTGTGTGTGTGTGTGTGTGTGTGTGTGTGTGTGTGTGTGTGTGTGTGGGTGGGTGGGTGAGGGTATGAAAACTTATGAGGCATCATCTTTTAGAGCTTTAAACATTGATTTTAATCAGTGTTTAATAACTGAGATGTCTTGGTGTGGATGATCAATGAGAGCATCACAGAATTTGAATGTAGTGTTGCTGCAGCCCAGCAATTAATCAACTGAAGGGAGAAACGCTTCTTTAAATACAGAGAGGAAAAGAGATTTATAGACAGGGAGGAAAGGAGAGAAAGATAGGGATACTAGTGTGCCGGCTCTCTACATTTTGGATGATTAAACTAAATGTGAATTGAATAAACTTTAATAAGTGGACACTGACCACTGACTGCTTTGGTAACAGAGGAGGTCCGGCTGAGCTGACTGGAGCCACGTCTCCTTGTACACATGGAACGACTTCACCAATCAATACTCTTATCTCCTCTCTCGGTGTGTGTGTTGTGATCACTCACTCTGCTGCCACTTATGGCCAGCTGTCACCTCTTTCATTTGCCACATAAAAAAGTGTGTGTGTGCGTGTGTGTGTGTGTGTGTTTGTGTGTAGGCAGAGAGGCTGTAAAGCAAATTGAAGCAACAATGGCTGGGAGTATAAATGTATATGACGTTTGAAAAAAAAGATAAAAGCTTGTGTCTTTCACAAAAACAGGTGCTGATGATACGGTTTTATACGCAAATTGACTCAGTGAATTAAAATTTTCAGAGCTCCGTTTGAAATTAAATTGGTACAATTATTAATTGGTAAAAGTCCATTATTCAAATTCAACAGTTCAATAAGCGATTACCAGATTCAAACCGATGCAATTAAAATACAACATCTGCTGGCACAAACCTCTTTGTACACTTTGACTCCTCCTCTCTTCATCCATCTTTTTGGCTGTCCTTCCCTGGAAGAGATAAACCAATAATGACTCAACCTGGCAGTCAATATGTCCACCTCTGGTGTGTTAACAACTACAGTGCATTGGCTGAAAGAAACTGGAAATTAAGATAAAAGACTTTCCAATGGAAAGTCTTTTTGTCACGGGAAACAAAAGCAAAAAAGTTGCTGAATGTATTTATCTGTAACCTTTAGACCATGAGCATCTGACCACACATACACACATGTATTAATCCATGTGGCTGTGTTTTCAGATAAATAGTTGCAAACTACTACTGAGTCATACTGAAGCTAGTAAACCTCTTTGGAGGAACCACAGGCTGTGTTTATTTGGCAGTGGATGGCTGTGTAAAAAAAATAATCACAATTTTGTCCGATCAGTCTTTGCACACTGTGGCGAACGAAGCTAAATAAGATGCTTGTTTTTGTGACAAACTCGACTCCCATCTGGAGAATTGGAGTGTTGTGGAGATTGTAATCTGAAGATTTTGGTTTTGTGCACAATAGTGAACAAGCTAGGGGCAGACTAGCAAGCTAACTTTTTAGACGTCCTTGGCTACAGAGCTCACATCATTCTTTTAGTAAGAAGCTTGAATATTAAAGTCTCCCTCTGGTAAAGACACTTTCCAGGCAACAGAAACAAACGGCAGCTTTGTGAACGTGATTGCGTATGGCACCTTTAAGGGTTGCGTTCATTTGCACCATTTGCAAACTCATTGTATCACGGGCCTGGTTCACGTCAGCACCTATCTCATCAAAAATAGTGCTCACAGAGTTGTTCTCTCCTCGCATAGGATATGAATGTTGGGGTAACAGCTACCATTACGACGACTTAATCCCATAAGAGCCAGAAGGACGGATTTTAAACAGCTAAGAAGGAGGTTTCCCCTTCATTTTCCAGGCAGCAGGCAGACTACACACCTCCCTCCCTCACACTCTTAACTTGCTTAATCACTATAGGTCACTCCGAAGCAGCTTAGTGCCTAAAAAGTGAATGTAATATAATGAGGGCGACTCTAGACACTGAGCCAAATCCTCCCTGTCTGGAAGTGATACCCGCTCAGTAATGCTGTCTGTTTAATGAGGCGACATGACCACTGCAGGGTCTCATCAACGCAGGCCACATTATAAAAACCTGCAGGTCAATTTCATTGTGGTTCACTCGTGTGTGTGTGTGTGTGTGTGTGTGTGTGTGGGGAATGAGTTTGAGCTTGCTCTGTTCCAGGGGAGCGAGCAGCTTCCTCCACCGGTACCTGCTGTGCTTATTTTAGCTCTGAACGACAGAGAGAGGCAGACAGAGAGAGAGAGAGAGAGAGAGAGAGAGAAGGAAATGTGTGATATATTTCATGTGTGTGTGATAAAGAAAGAGACATAAACAGTGCACTGGTTAGCACACAGACAAAGGGATCTCCTGGGTATATTTCTGACTCCTCAACACTTCAGATTAATAAGGCATCCCTCTTTCTATCCGTTCCGCTCATATCCCTCCCTCCTGTTGCAGTTTGAGCGCCATAGAAATTTATTTTCTCTCTCCCACCTGCAATCGCTCCTCCTCCTCCCCCTCCTCCTCCTCCTCTTCCTCTCTATGTCTCATCTACGCTGAAGGTGCTGCAGTGGACAACTGGGTTATCCACCATCCTGTCACAGAGGAAGTGATGCCTCCTCCCAGCCGAGGAAACAGCCTTCAGTCTCTTACAAGAACTGAAAGAAATAACAGAAAAGTTGTATTTACTTTTCATTTGTTAATTTATCAGTGGCAGCATACAATCACACTACTACATTACTCATTTTTACGTTGTAGGTACAAAGGTTAAATTAACAGATATTATTGTACACATTAACAAATTATTACATTCACAGAAAACTAAAATGAAGAGCTGAAACAATAAGTCAATTAGACTCCATCAGAAAATATCCGTCATTTTTTAAGAAAACAAGGCAAACATTTGTTGTTTTCAAGTTTAGAAATGTAAAGATTTACTGCTTTTCTGAGTTTTATACCATTGTAAATTGTTGACTGTTGTTTGTAAAAAATGTTTTATCATTAAATAATCAATGTATTAATCAACATTGAAAGTTAGTTGCAGCTCGTAAACAAACTATTTTAGTGGATTTTTCACCTTTCTGGCGTAGAGTTAGAGATGAGAAGCTTGATACCCCTGTTATGTTTGCAGCCAGTTAGCTTAGCTTAGCATCAAGACTGGAAACAGGAGGAAACAGCTAGCCTGGCTCTCTCTAACTCAGAATCAAACCTACTACCCAGAGACACAACAACCGTCACAATGTTAGCCATGTTGTCTTCTACGTCACTGGTTGAGTCTGTACATTCTGAGAAACTGGAGAACTCACCAGTCCACTACTTTAGCTGTTCGCTGCAAGAACATGAACACGTTTATCTATCGTCTATTCAGCGGTTTAAGGAAGTGGAGCTGGTCATTAATAATGCATCGCAGTGTCACACCCCTCTGCCTTTGTTTCACATTCTGCTTCAATCAATACCGAACAAAGACGCTCATCGGAAAGGGCAGATGACGTGTCAACAGCAGCGTCATTAATTGCGGCATTGTGCATTTTTCTCACTAACTAGAGTCTAGTTACTAGACTGACCAATCACGTCGCTTGATCGAGACAGATGAGCGATTCTAAAGCATGTTATCGAGAAGTGTGCAATTACTTGTGTTCTCTATAGATTAGAAAATAATTCCTGCAGTTTAAGCGAAAATCTGTTCGGTCTTGATTTACACGGGAACAGTTCAAGTGGGTCTGGATGTAATGGGTCAGAGTCACATTTTGCATGTTGGTGTTGGGGTCTCAATCTGTAGCAGCAACCATGTGAACAATGGCATGCACACAGTAAAGTGTAGCATGTGTGTAAAATGTGGCATTGCACCTGCATGCTTGCATACAAACAAGCAAACATGCGTAGACGCGTTGACGGGCAGGAAGGCCGTAAAACCAGTAAAGGGCCAGTTAATGAGTTCCTCTGAGCTAATGGACAGCGCAGGGTGCAGGATGGATGGGTTAAGTGTGACGACACACAGGTCAACGCATCACTCTCCTTTGCGCATTGGATTTAGCTGAAAGGCCAAGTTGTTGGTAAAGCGTTCTTCTACTGTAAACGCAGGCTTTAATACACATGAATTATTCATTGTGTTGTGTGTTTGCGTGCACATCTTTAAGGTGACAGTCACCTCCCTCCTCTCACCCTCATTTGTCCGCTACGGAGGAAGAAACTGCTGACGCGCGGGTTACGCATGACAGGCTAATTCATACTCCCAGCATGCACTCCGACCTGAGGAGGAGGGTGTGTCTGTGTGTTGTTGTATGGAAGGGCACGGGGCACGGTGCATGTAATGTCAAGGACTAAGGGGGAAAAGAGATCACTTTCAAACGCATCTTAAGCTTTTCTCCATTAAAATGGAAAAGTTGCACATTAAAATAAGAATATAAAGATATAAAGTACATCAAAATGAACTGAATTCTCATGCAGAATTAGATCCTTGTTCACTCTTTACTGGCCTTTACTACCCGTTAAAGCATCACTAAGGGCTTTAAGTCATTGATATAATATTAGAGAAATATAAGTATGACAAAGTAAATGTCAAAAAATGTGCTTTTGATGATTTTTTTTTGTAGTTTCTTTTGATTCCATTTGAAATCCAGCCCCTCTTTAGTGAATCAAGACCAAAACAAGTTGACAAAAGTGATTGCTGAGATAGAAAACGAAGCTTTAACATGGTGTGATATTGCAGCACATGTATACTAGGTGGAAATATCAACAGTAGCAGCAATGCCTCCTCGCTTTGGATAAAAGCGTCTGCTAAATGACTGTAATGTAATGTAATGTAACGCCTGGCAAGGGTCATATTATTCATGCGGTGATGCAACAGTTTTTGAGCCGAGACTGAAACAAATCACCGGTGCTTCATGTGTCCTGCAACAATAACAAACATGCTACGGAGACATATAAAAAGAATACATAAAAACTGCCCATAAATTCGCTGATTAATTGTTAGAACACACAGAAACTACACACAATACAGAGAGGGTAGATTCAAGCCACTTATGAGCTTTTGTCAGGGCTTAAAACCACAGACAGCAGAGTGAGGCGGCGTCTAGACTGAACGCTTATCGAATGAATTACCCCTCTAGGTTTCATCCGAAGGAAAAGAGAGTAATCTTGTTAGACACCATAAAAACTATTCCTGTGTGCGCGCTCCTGTTTGTGAGCATGGGTGCGTTTTTTTTAACACAAAACACAACCCATGCAGGAAGGCATATTAATATCCTTGGGAAGCAGTTCTAGATCTGTAATATTAAGAATACTCTAATCAGATTTTTTTTGTATTTGATTTCCAGAGCTCCTCTTCTCTTTCACGCCTCCACTCTCTGCTTTGATTTATTTTCCTGTCTTCAGATCATCCATATTCTTCAGGGCCCCTCCCCCCTCTGTAATAATGGTAGATTTTCTGTCCTCCCCCCCTCATGTTAGTATGCCCAAGCAGCAATAATGGATCCTTTTAGGCTCATCGCTATTACTGTTAACACAGATGCCTCTCTCCTCCTCCTCATCTGCTCACTCACTCTTTCTTTCAGAGAGGACAGATGAATGACTTCTTCTTCTTCTTCTTCATTGTCCCTCTTTCCTCTCTTTTTCTGACTGAGTAAGCTCATTCAGACCACTTTCCAGCCTCAGTAACACACACCAAAACATGGACGGCGCATTGTATATAATAGTAAATTAAGCTCTATGGTGCTGAGTTGGAGCAACAGGGGGGTCAGTGACTTGCTTGAGGAGCACAAAAGGGAAAATGTTTTGTAAAACAGTGTCTTATTGATTCCCTCTCTCCAGTCAATCTTGTGGTGCCATGAAGGACTGAGCAGTGACTTCCTCGTGACCTGTAGGAATTGTACTAGGAAAGAGATAGAGGTAGATATGAGGTATGAAGAAAGCTATAAAAGAGAGGGATTGGATTGATCCAAAGACATCAACCATTCCAAAACCTTAGAGTCCATTTTCAACTTTAGGTAAGGATGAAGTTGTTGTTAATTCTTTTACACTTGTATCTTAATATTCTCTTCAATTTCTAACCACTTGGCAATTCTCCTTTTTCCCCGAGAAACAGAAAGGCACAATACAGTCACATCATCCCACTCTGTTATGTGTGCAGCTGTAGATAAGCACAGCTGGGCTTTGAGCAAAATGCTAACATCAGCGTGCTAACTAACACAAAGCAAACATAAAAATGCAGATATTTAGCAAGTATAATGTTTAGCATGGTCACCCTCTTAGTATACTAGTCAATTAAAGTTGCTGATTAACACTAAAACTCAAAGTACAGCTACGGCTGATGGGAATGACATTAGTTTTTAAACCAAAGCATTGGACAAGTTTTAATTTGGAACTAATGATGACTCTAAATGAAAAGTAATAGGAATTTCTTCTAAAGGGATGTCTTACACTCCCAAACCACAAATGTCACCCTGCTGGTGTCACTAGAGGAAAAATCAGGGGTTCACCGAAGTCATATAGATTCATCCTCTGGCGACATGAAAAGAGTCCGTCTTATAATTTGTCTGAATGACATTTCCTTCCCCAGAGCCCTGCCTCTAGCATGGCTAAATAGCTTTAACTAATCCATTTCATATTCCAGAGTATCGCACACAGCTTCACTGAGACAGTTAGGAGTTAAGGGCATTGCCAAAAGGAGGCTTTACACTCCTTCACTGTCCTCACATTTTCTAAGTCGGTCTTTTTGATCAAATATAAGGTGTCAGTTGCAGATCTTCAGACTTGATGTGAGCTAAAAAACATCTTAATCTCATATAAACTTCTTCTTGGTCTTGTGGAGCCTCCTCCTCTAACTGTTCTTCCCATTTCTCTCCGGCGTCTCTATCTCCAGGAAGTGCAGTTCCCAGCAGAAATCACGATATCCCGCCTAATCCGTGCAGTTTAATAGTTTAATAGCAGTGTCAGATTCAGCAGATGTGATGCTCATTGAGCAGTGATGTCAGGAAGCTTGGAGGTCAGTACACCCTGCTTAGCTTTCACAGGAAAAGTCAGAGGGGCGAGGAGAGATGTGATATTTCAGTTTAGCTCATTGTCCCAAGTGTTTTTGAGACACAGTGTTAAGTAATACACACATTCTGACAATCTGTGATGGTGTGCGTGCTTCCCTGTGCTCTCCTCATTCCTGGCACTGGCTCAGTTCAGACAGATGGTCAGGAGGGCTTTATGCGTACCCCCCCCTACGCCAACACACACGATCCTCATAATGCCGGCAGAGGAGTTGACACTGTAGCTTTAGCATCCGCCTATAATAAAACATCATTCCATAGTATTAGTGACGGCCGCATGACACCACTTAAACCTCTTAAACAATCATCCATCAACGCTCCACGTTATCAACTTCACACTGTCAGCCCAACAATGGGAGCAAGAAAGGTTTTTTTTTAAAGGTTGAAGGACTTTAGTATCTAGAGATGTAGTGTTAAAATAAAAAAAACTGCACAGTCATCTCTGAAATTCATATCTGAAAGAGAAAACCTTGGGATCGGCTGAGTTTCACCACCAGTGTCTCCATGCCTAACACCAACATTATATTTAGCTACACAGGGTGAATCTATAACTGGGTAAACGGGATGCTCTTATGTGATGTTTTTGGTTATTCAGGATGTTTAGCCCTTCTATGCCATGCTAGCCAAAATTCAAGAAATCTCAACTCCCCTGTGAGATTAGTGAGCATCAGCTGCAGACAGTCTCCTGGTGATGCAATAACCCCCGTCTAGCTATCAGGGTGGGCAGCTCGGGATCTCTCGATGACGCAGCAGCCTGCATATGACAGTTGTTTGATTCAGCAACAGAAGATCTCCAGATCAGCTTAACACGGGCCTGCAGGGGCATCAAATCCCTCCTAACAAGCAGGTCTCCAGCAGAAGCAACATGTTAACGTCACCGCCTGTTGAGCCAACGTGTTCTTCACGTTGTGCGGTTAAAATGGGAGATTCAGCAGAGGTAAAGGATAGAAAAGGTTAAGTGTCAAAGCCCAGGAAAGAGGGAGAGAGAATTAGGATGCAGAGCTCATGGACAGACGGACACAGATTTGTTTTACTGTCCGCAGGTTGGCCGCTGCCAGTCAGGGAGATTAACTTTATCTATAACAACCAGATGGCATTTTAGTGCAAAACCATGTAACCACTGCCAACACAAGCCATAAACACTGCTGACATTGATGGAGAGGCGGTTTGAGCATGGTTACGTAATGAAATAAAACGGTTGAGAGGGTAATTTTCTTTGAAAGATTATGATCGGTAAAGGAAATGAAGCAAGCGCATGCACCTAAGCGTTATGTTCCTTTTATAAACTGCCTGATTGAGATTCAGAGAACAATGGTTTCATAAGAAACATGTACTTCTGGTTTTTAACACCCTTTGAACTAGTGATTCTTCCAGGGTGATGGACTATGATTAAAAGAGGGAATTAAAATGTGCTCGCTCTGAAGCTACACAAAAGAAATACAGACACTTCAAACTAAAAAAGCCAAAATCTCGAGGTACAAAACTTAACTGCTATCATTGAAAATGCCAATCAAAGGTGAAAAATAAATAATTTACAAGCATAATCGCTATGTGTCATGACCATCTTAGAAACTGCAGCACAAATATAGATCGATATTAAAACGGGCTGACATTTGAGCTCATAGCGGTACTCTGATGGAGGAGCATTGTCTGCAGACATTTCTAACTGCATTGGTCTAACCTTTGTCTGTCTGTATGTGTGTAAGTCTTTTTATTTGTCTGTGTGTGTGTCAATAGTGTTTGATATATCAAATACAGCAAGTCCCTATAAGCTGCTGTAAAAATACCATTATTGTTATACTGCATATGCATTGTTTACATGACAATATGGGGTTTGTACAAAATAAGATTAAATTCCTGCCACGCGATTGCTAGAGCATTTAAGCCATTATGACATAATGCAACATGCTGCTAATGGAAACACAGGATGTTCATTTGGATTGTACTCCAGCCAGTAGCAAACGTTTCATTATAGAGTGAAGCATTCAACATGACAGTCTGAGATTTAAAATGTGTTCTGGAGCGTAACAGTTTAATGGAGGACCTTAATGTAGGGGTCTCTACCCTTTAATACCTCTACCATAAACATGTCTTTCATTCATCTCAACAAGACTAAAACAGTGCAGTGATGGAACTACTAAACAACCTGCTCTTTACCTTTATAACTTAAAGGAATAGTCTGACATTTTTGGGATGATATGCCGATTCACTTTCTTGCCAAGAGTTAGATGAGAGTATTGACACTAATCTATAGTAAAAATGTAGCTTCCGCCAACAGCAAGTTTAGGTTAGCTTAGCATTAAGACTGGAGGGAATCTATCTTAAAGCACCTCTAATGCTATGTTCACACTACAAGCAACAAAAGTAACAGAACGCCCAAGCTTGGCCAGCAAAACTGTTGTGTTGCTCAAGCGCTTGTTGACATACAGTACCAGTCAAAAGTTTGGACACACCTTCTCATTCAATGGTTTTTCTTTATTTAAAAAAAATAATAATTCTACATTGTAGATTAATATTGAAGACATCCAAACTATGAAGGAACACATATGGAATGATGTGGTAAACAAACAAATGCTCAACAAACCAGAATATGTTTTATATTTTAGATTCTTCAAACTAGTTGAATGAGAAGGTGTGTCCAAACCTTTGACTGGTACTATAGTTATGTCTTTAATACTGCATTTTTTTTAGATGGAACTAAACCCAGTGAAAGAAAATCATATGATTGGTTGACGCTTCACTGCATCATTAAGAATGCTGAATAAAGTTGAGACCAGCTCAACTTTGATTTGTAGAGCATCAAGCCCCTTTTTTGTGCAGATTTAATGATAAATAGATTTGTTAATTCATGAGTTTTAGAGGTGGAAGTAGCCTTATTTTGTTGCCATTGGACAAAGCCAGGCAAGCTGTTTCGTGTGGGGTCCAACTCCAAATTTGAACCATGTCTTTTTAGAGTTTAACTCCAGCTTTTGACCTAATTTAATCAAAGTTTTGTCTCTTGTTTTCTGCCAGGCTCCTGTTTCTGGGTGGCAGTGCTGGACGGACGTGTGGTGGGCATCGTGGCGGCGCAGGGCCGCGAGGACGACAACGCGGTGGAGCTGCGGCGCATGTCGGTGGACTCTCGATACCGCGGCAAGGGCATCGCCAAGGCGCTGGGCCGCCGCGTCCTGGAGTTCGCCGTGCGCAACAACTACGCCGCCGTGGTCCTCGGCACGACGGCCGTGAAGCTGGCCGCCCACAAGCTTTACGAGTCGCTGGGCTTCCGCCGAACGGGCCAGAGCGACGACTACACGCTCCCCGGGATGAACCGCTCGCCGCTGGAGAAGCTCTTCTTCCAGATCCGCTACAGCCGCTACCGCCTGCAGCTCCGTGAGGAGTGAGGGAGTGACAGGGCGAGGGAGAGAGAGAGATGGAGAGGGGGAGATGGAGAAAGAGAGGGACAGAGAGAGAGAGAGCAACGACCCTCCTTCACCCGAGTGCTCCGACTGCATCCTCTCCTCTGACAGCTTTTATTTATTTTATGTCATTAGAGATAACATTGAGTACTACTTAACAGTTCTACTATTTCATCTTTAAAGTCACTAACGTTTTCATTACTATTACGCTTTTGTTGCTGTTGTTTTTGTATTATACTTTTACATTTTTAAATAAGAGTTTGTTTTAACCCCCCTCTATTTTATTAAGCTATTTTTTTGTACCTTTAGCCCTCCCTTTTAAATATGGGAAGAAAAAAAAAAGGCTTTTCACAGAAGACATCTGACTGGCAACCCCAACTAGGAACCCTCCCTGAGCCCTTTTGGTTTAAGGATCATGTGACTGATCAATACTCTGCTTCATTACTGCTCCACAATGCCCTCTTTACCCCCTCCCCCATTACCTCAAGCACTCCCTTCCCTCCCATATTCAACTCCCCCCCCGCAGCAAAATTCAACAGACGTATGCGGACACGGCAGAGTGCAATGAGACATTTGCATTCTGTGTCATTGGGGGTGGACGGAGGCGATGGATGGGGTTGGGAGGGGGCAAATATGGCTTCTTGGAGAGCAAAACACACAACAAAAAGTGGTGGTGGGGGGGGGGAGCTTGTGGTGCACACTCTCTTTTACAAAATCTCTTCAATGCAACATTTTGTGTGTGCTGTCGTGGACACAGCGTGTTCACGCACACACAAACCAAATCATTTTGGCTTTCGGCCATTCTCTCAAGACACCATATTGGAGCACAGCGAGAGTGTGTTACTGACCCCCATAGTGAGAGAGAAGGATGACAGGATGGTCACCGGAATAAGCACTGTGTATGCTGGTCCTAAACGGACATGGATCAAACGCAGTGCATCTTCCTCACATCCCCTCCTCATCATTCTCCTCACTGATCATTTGATTGGATCTCCCCTTCCACTCTATTGTTTGATTAATCACTGCTTTTTCTCACCGGAGCTGTGGAGAGGGTCTCTGATTGGTTGATAGGTGACAGGAGGGTGGAACTTTCTCGCTGATGATACAATATAGCTGCATGTCCGAGCTTGTGCGTGTTTGTGTGTGTGTGATTGTTGAGAGTATGTGACTGTGTGTGTGTGTGTGTGTGTGTGTGTGTGTGTGTGTGTGTGTGTGTGTGTGTTTGATGAGGCTATGGTCAGACATTACAGACCTCGCCTAAAACTGTGTATGATGAATTTTTATTTTGCGTGTACAGACACGTTTGTTGCTATGAGTCAAGTGTTATCTAAGTAAACAACTACTTTCTATGTGTACTTTGAAATTGTTTACTGATTGAAGAAATATACATTCTAACATTTTGAGTTTAGTAATTGACTGGTAATTAGTAATTTTATAACGTTAAACACATATTACCACGTTGTAATATGCAAATTTCACTGTCAAAACTACGACAATTACTAAGTAGCTACAGACTCCACACACTTAATCCAGGTTACTGGGGAACAATTTGGGTAAGACATGACTACTAGCAATACTTGCAGACCTGCAGAACATAACTGAGCACAAACAGCAAATAGTTATTTAAACCAATGTATTGGCATTAGTATTCCCCCTCCCTCATGTATTTATATTGTGTATACAGTTAAAAACTCATGTAGCGAACACAGCATCAAAGTTTCTCCCATAACACCTCTCTCCATCTCCATCCTCTGACCGTACAACCAGCAGTAGATTAAATTACCCACGACTCTGAGCCTAAGTTATGTCATCCTACCATTTGTAAAAAGTAAATTATAAAGCAAAATACAACAAAAAAAATCACATAAGATTAAAAAAAGATAGAAAAAAAATTGAATACAAGTGTAATCGTCATGAAGTTAGCAATGACCCTCCTTGCTTTGCCACCCTTCCCCCCCCAAAAAAACCTCTCCCTACTTCCGTTTCATGAATCTTTCTGCAACCCTGGGCTCGACCCCACAACTTCCATTTGAACCCTCCACTGACCTTTGACCTTCCCTGTCCCCGGCCACACCCATTTTCCCGGCCATCTGCATGCGCCACAGAGCCTTGCTGCACTGCTTTTATTATTCCATTTAAAGCTTGTTGGACCAACCCTGGGCCCCGCCCCCTACTCTGATGTCATCTAGGCAGTGTGGCGCTCCGTGAGAGGCTGGTGCCAGGTTGCAAGGGTGATTGCGTGGTTGAATTAGTGTAGATGCGATGCAGAAGACACGAAATATGAGAGAGAAAGTGTGTGTGTGTGTGTGTGTGTTCAGAGTTGGTGCAGATAAACTCACCAACTGCAGCACTGTCTGGATGACATCATGCCTGCCAGCCAACCAACTGTAGAATGCAAAAAGCAATGCAAGTGTGGCATGCCTCTGTACCCGGTGTGTGTACAGTGCCTGCCCTGGAAAAGTGTAGAAAAAATAAATCAATTAATTTATATACAATATATATATATATATATATGAAGAAAAAAAGCTTCTTTTATAAATGAACATATAAAAGAAATGTGTGTTTCTTTGTTTGGAAAAAAACAAAAATTGTATAATTTGCATGAAACGTGTCTTTGAATGCAAAAAAAAACCTTTTAGGGAAGTAAGCTCCTAGCACATGGCATACAGTGGAACCATAGACTTGTAATGTTTTATTATAGTTTATTTTATTTTAAATTATCTTAATTCTCTAGGAGTGAAATTAACACTAGCCACAAGCCAGTGCTCATAAATCTTTGGGAGATAGTCTCATTCTAAAAGCCTTGCGGAATTTGAGAGCGGCTATTCTTATTCAGATTCATCCGCCACTGGCTGGAGGACAAAGAAAAGTTAGTTTCCTTCCTAGATCTCAGTGGGAGTGAGAGTATATATGACTAAAAGCATCATAGCTCTTCTCCTATTAAACCAGCTTCTGTTTTCGGTCCCAAAAGACTTTGCAGGACTAAGATCATCCATGGGCATTGGACGAATGATGCAAGACATATACATACATGTATCCCCATGAAGGACATAATGCAAAATCTTTCATTCACCAAGTCCTTTGCCAAGTTTATCATATGCAGATCAAGGAAACACAGGCAGCAAGATGGTGTAATGCTTTGAGTCTCCACCTGTCTCGGCCGAATGCCTAAAAATATACAGTACATACCAGTTTGATTTGCCCCTGATTTTGGATTAAACCTCCCAAATTTAGATTTTTGTGATATACTTAGGGATGTACAAACATAATCCCCACAATGGACACAAGTTGACCTTAGATACTTTAGCTGATGGGATGCGAAGTCCTTTCCCGGCTTCCATTCCTTTGTTTTAGTCATGTGTTCAAGCCACGTCTAGAGGAGGTTTAGCTACCGACAAGTTCTTTGTCTTTTAATTAGAGCCGACCTCAGATTTCTCTACAAAGTAAAAAGCAAGGTACAAAGGCACTGAAAGCATCAAACAGTACTGTTTTCAAAAGCACGCATCAGACGTTTTCTTAGGCCCAACATGTGGAGGATGCCTCACACTACTTTGATGCATCTGCTTTGAAACTTGGTTGTTGCTGGAGAGTGAGAAGAGGACCAGACTTTATTCTGTGACGTTTCTGGAGCAACAGCTACCACTGGATTTACAAACTTCCTACTAGGCTAAGCAGAAAATTAAAGAACAGGATACAACAGGCAGCCAGAATAAAGATAAACACTAAACACTAAACAGATTCTATTTCTGCAGTTTGTCTATAGAGCAGACCAGTACAATCTGATATCACAGTTGTGAAATGTAGGTGTCAGTGGTGCTGAGTCCGTAGAAACACCACAGCAGGGACACATTTGGAGCGTGAAATAACTTGTGTCAGTTATCGCGGCCATTGTGTTCAGGTCCTTAGACTCCATTATAAGATATATGAGAGTGAGCGGTGCGTTACGCTGAGGTGGATTGTTAAATAAAGTATGGTCTTGATTTTGTGGGAGAATGTGAAGTCTGTCAATTCTGAGCCATTTCTGCTGCTGCCAATCTCAGTTTTTTGCCTGATGAAATTTGAAAATATACATGTATTATTTTGGAAGACATTATTATCCATACTGGTACACATCCTGAACAAAGGTAATATCTTTCAAAACGCCTTTTGCCAAGGCTTTATGCACTGGAATCAAACGCTGGAGTTTAAACACCTTGTAGACTGCATTGCTTCAGGTAGTTAAGGGGTGATTTTGAATTGTAAAGCTGAAGTGCACTGACTATAATGCATTTATTTCAGTCTGAGCAATGTCTATTTTTTACTTCATGTGAATGCTATGCCCTGTGAAGTCTCACCTTCCATTTAAAACTGCTAACGCATAGTAAATGTTGGAATGTAGTAGTTAAAACTGTATGCAACTTCTACCAGAGTGTACATTTAGTTACAAACCATTCCTCTGAAATGTTCTGCTGTTGTACAATCCCAAAACAATCTCACACTTTTTTTTAAATTTGGTTTTCTGTGATTTGTTTGAGTGCGAGCGTGCTGTCCTATTTGGTTGAGGTTGGAGAAGGTATGCTGCATAAAGGGCCTCTCCTGCTGGAGGAGGCTCTTTTAGTTTCGAGTGCTTTAGAACCCAAAAATGATCATCTGATGCTCTTTCTCTCTGATGGCAGTCACAGAGGCACAAGCTGAGGCCATATTGAAGCCAAAGCTCCAAACTCATTAATCATGGCAGTTAAAATAACTAAACGGTAAAAATGTCAATATTTGTCCCGATCAATATTTCATTCAGTTCATCTACTGCTGAAGGAGCAGAGAATTCAAAACTGCACAAATGTACAGATCCTGTGGGTGTGTTGTGTTACTCTGATGGTGTGTGTCAATGCTCGACAAGCCTTGGGGGTGAACACTAAAAGGCATGAATGTAAACTGCCAACATTTAAGGTCTTAGAAAGATTTTTATGTTTTAAATCTTTTCCTGTTTGCTTTTTTTACTTTATGACTGAGAAGTACAGGAGGCAAAGCAGCTATTTGTTCTTTCATTAAGTGACTAAACCACTTCATTAGATGTTTTTTGTGTGATTGTAAATAGACGTATCTATTGTTAATGTATTATTTACAGCGACCTCTGTCACTCTTTGCTGGTTTCTAACCCAATCCTGGTGGAGTTCATTTTTTGTCTCAGAAGATGGCTGATCGCCTGGAATGTTCCACCTAACGAGGAGGGCGAGGGGGTGAGGGAGGAATGTGCCACATTGGCAGTTAAATGGGGGGGTGGGGTGGGTGTGGTCGGGCGTTGGGAGGAGGTCTGCAGCAACAGAGCTCCACAGCATGGACTCCCTCTCTCTCTCTCTACCTCTGGTGAGGACTTTGCTCCACTGTGGCAAATACAGAAGGACTCACTCTGGACTGAGGCCACAGGTGCCAAGAACACATAAGCACTTGTAGCACAACTGTGTCTTGTTTTGCTATTACAGTACGGATTGCTTTGATTTTTTTTTTACATTTCCTATGAAGAATATGGATAAAGTTTCTCTTTCTCCTGTATTACTGACTGTATGTATCGTAAGCATACATACAAGACATGATACTGTTATGTATAATTCCTACTACGACCCATGGCTTATTTTTGAGGTGGAAATTTGCCAAAGGTGACGGTAACTGCTGCATTTTTGTGGCCATATTTTGTTCAACACAACCCTGTACTTGGTTTTATTTGGAGAAAAGAAAAAAATGCTGCCCATGTGCCATCTAATCAAGCAATAAATACAAACAAAACCACAAAATAATGACATACTATCAACAATGATTTTATCAAAAACATGAAATGCTGCGTTAACGTTATATCCCTGATTGAAACATTACCACTCATCACATTGAAGCCTGGGGGGGTGATTGATTGTAAAATGTTTTATGTTTTTTTTGGTATTTTTCTTTACAAAGAGGTGTCAAAGATGTGTTTTTTTAAAACTCAAAGTTGAAGTACACAGGTGTACCTCTGCATATTTGTACAGATGTCAATAGGAAATGGGGGAAATGACAAGAGGGGGATAATGGATGCTAAAGAATGAGCAGTTCAAGCAGACAGGAAAAAGATTTGGTCGCCTCACTCTGAAAGTGCAATGCGCTGCTAGTCTCTTAACTGAGCTTTGACATAACCACAAAGACTTCCGGTTAACTGAGACATGCACTGCAACTTCACTACCACCACTCTGTTAGTACAAAGGGAAAAATAATCAATCAAAAACATGCCGCAGCTGCCAGAATCTCAACTCTCAATCATGTTGACTTTTCTCACAAGTGAGATTCAGAGTCTTTCTTTGAATCTGCAAGTCAGTTACTGTAAAGTTGTAAAGTATATTTTACTGTAAATAGCCTCTGGGGGTCATTTTTACTCCTTTTGTAACAGAAACTGTGGATTTAAAATATTTAATAAATTATATTTTAGAGATATTAACAGCACTAATAAAGAGATTCTACAGCAGTACAGGTGTCTTCATCTGTACTGCTTCATAACAATCCCATACTGACTAATGGCTGCCACTTTCAGGGGCTATAGAGGACGCCATCTTCGCCGTGGTGTCTCTGTCCCACACTGATGGGTTCAGACACAGCCTTCCTTGTCCTGCCTGTCTGCTTGAACTCTCAAGTCACCAGAGAGAGCCTTAAAAACACTGCAACAGCATTAGCTCTGTTAGCTTCTAGCACACACCAGTCATGGTCATGAGTATCAGTGGCTTAGGACTGAGCTATATAGCTATAGCAAGCTGCTTTAATGCAAGGGGCTCTCTCTGCCCTGGAGCCCTGTCATGGCTGTTGTCTGTTGCCAGGAAACCGACCCGCACAAAGCACAGCAGGGGATTGATATGCAGCCACACTGTGGGGAGGCAGGCAGGTCAACCAGCCGGCCATGATGGAGGATTGGAAAGATGGATTGATAGATGGATGGATGGATGGATGGATGGATGGATGGATGGATGGATGGATGGATGGATGGATGGATGGATGGATGGATGGATGGATGGATGAGATGGATGGATTGAGGCGGTGGAGTGAGTGAACTTCGGGGTTAGGAGAAGGGTGCTTTGGCTACGGTGAGGAATTTCGAGAAAAGAGGCCCACGTGCATGTAGATGAGAGCGATGGGGAAATAGTGCCAGGGGGCCCACTGGGTTAAAGAGGTGACAGCAAAAGGAAGAGAGGAAAAAGCAGGGTCGTAATTAAAAACAGGTATGAAGCGTACAAGATTTATCATGTGGAGTTATACGTTCAAGCATGGCGTGGTGATGTAGCAGATTTAGCGAGACTGCTCAACATGAGTCATGTCTGTTGGTCCAACCGGTCGGCTCAACCTCAGTGAGACTGCAGTGACAACCTGGTTTTTATTGGGTGTCTATTAGCTTTCAGTTCCCTTTCTGCCATTCCTTTAAAAGACTGCTGTATTACCACAACAGGATTACTATGATTATTGTGATTATTAACCCTTTCTTTTATACTGACAAACACCTGGTACACTGTATAGATGTAAAGATGGGATTTCCTGCATTATGACGATGATTGGAACATGGATGTACATATATTGTATCAATTAAAAATGATGATGCATCAAGCTTTTATATGTTGCGACAGTAAACTGATTTGTTTCGTATTTGCCAAGAGAAAAGAGAGAGAGAATGGAAAAGAGACACGCATAGTAACTTGAGATAAATATTAGATTTGAAGAGCTATTAAGTGTCAGCAATCACAGCCACGAGGATACGTGCTGCAGAGTCTACTTACACATCTCACGGTCGCCATGGCAGCTAGGGGAAGCTCGTGCTGTTGCCCTTGACAACCGGAGTCTTCAGAGGGACCCTTGGGCCTTGGCTCCTGTTAATGGCACAGGTCATTAAAGTGAAGGCATCACTCAGTCAAATGAACACAATCATGAGCTCATTCATCTTTAAAAACAATACTTATGTTCAAGAGATAGAATGAAGGCCGACATACAATGGTTCTCCATCATGAGTTTGTTTTTCTATTTAGTAAACTAGAAGATAACAGGGATCATGTACTAATTCAGCCAGACCATTTTAACTTCTAAAATAAATTTAAAAGAAAATGTTCCAACTGAAGATGTAGCAAAAGTGCAGTGTGAGTATCCTGTAATATAGTATAAAACCAAATAGGAGTTTAAAAAATAACTGAAAACAGCTTTTTTTGTTTTTGTTCTACCTCCATACCTATACCCATACACCCCTACTCCAAAAGAGCATAGTGCCCTCTAGGATTTGCACATACCAGTCTCACGCTCCCCTCCCAAAGGGGGGAAGGCCGTGCACCCTTAAAACCACGAACAATGAGAGAATAGAGGGGCAGATTTCCATAACACTGCCCATCGCTGTGGCACTGAACTGCTCATACTGACCCGGTGAGAAAAGCTCCTCTCATCACATCAACACATGGAGAACTCATTCCCGTAAGTGGGTTCAACAGGCAAAGTGAAGGGCACTTCCACTGGAAAAGAAAAGGAAACTAGAGGAAAGTAAATATATGACATGACATAACTGTTGGCAGATCTGCTGGGTATCCCACATGCCACCTTCGTGCCAACCTAAAAGATGACAATTCCTTTAATAAGCAGCCGATATGAGTTTATTTTAAATAGATAATGGAAGTAAGGCTTTGTGGAAAGTGTCACAATGTGTATGGTTCTGCCTAGACCTATGTTGTAGGCTCAAAGGGTCTTAATTGGAGGACAGTATAAAAGGGGCCAGAAGAATCTCACTGTGGCTGCCAGAGACCAGGAAACTCGGTCAGTGTGCCTGGAAGCCGGTGGCTGTGTGGTGGGCATGTGCGAATCTTAAATGTGTGTATGTATCGTGTACGAGCATTTGTGAAATGTGTGTGTGTGTGTGTGTGTTTGTGTGTGTGACAGAGGCACAAACGAGACAAAGGGGAGAGAGTGGGGTAGAAGGGAGGGAGTGGATAAAAGATGAGCTGGAGAGAGCGAGGAGCTGGATGCACACGGCTGAGCAGAATTAGATCATCTGCTTTGAATCAGCTGAATGCCACCAACAAAAAGGTGACACTTCCTGAAAATAGTATGACTTTATGACATTAAAGTATCTGCTAAATACACCTGACTTTTTTTAAACTCTCCATTGCTCTTTCTCCCGTGGTTTTCTCTTAAATCATACATTGGCACTTAGGGTTGAATATTGTCAGGGAAATATAACCTAAACTCATTTCTAATGTTTGTTCAATTTCAAGCCTATTACAGCTTAAATTGTTCAACGCTTCTGTTAATGAGAGTATCAGCTCTAAAAATGCAACGTGCAAATGAGCTTGAAGAATTAATTAAGGATTAGTGCCTAGTGAAGAAAGAAAATAAGCTGCATGGGGAAATGAAACTGAGTGAGAAAGGTCATTGGGTTTATCAAGTGGAAGCTCCTGTAACAGAAGATTTATTCAGCACGAACAAAGCATAAGGACAATAAATACAAGGAAGTGTATCTATAGAACACAGTACACCATATAGCAGGTATATATGAAGCTCAACGCCTTCATTAGAAATCATTCTAACAACAAATTTCATGAACCAATAAATATAATGCACTCAATTTCTTAAAAGTGGAGATTCACCTTGGCAACAAGGCACAGAAAAACAGCGTTGGTCTTAATATGAGAGTGTGAAAACGGAGGAGGAGGACAAGGAATCTTTTTTTTTTTGCAGGATAGAGTTTAACGATCTAGTGTGTGGCTCCTGCCGTTGCCCCCGGATACGGATGGAGTGAAAGCAAGAAGCTGTAAGGAGCTGCAGCTGCCTGGTTTCCATGGCAATGTGGATGCAGGACAAGCGAAGAGAACGGGAGCGATGGAGTGAGCAAAAAAGAGAGGGAACAAGAAACTGAGAAGAGGCAGAGAGATGAGAACACACCAAGAGGGAGGGAGAGGGAGCAGAGAATGAATAGTAACAACGAGGCGGTGAAAGGGGGGAGATAAAGAGAGAGAAACAGGGAGGGAGGAGGAAGGACTCAATGAGAGGGAGACATTGTAGGGATATTAAGCTCAGACATGGATCCCCAAGACTTGCCACTGGAGACCGCCACCTTCAGGGGGACCTGTAAAACACACACACACACACACACACACACGTAAGAACAGGGAAAAGTGTCAGTGTGTCAGCACACACACACGTAGATGTCGTTCACAATGACCTATATTGATTTCACTCACATAACTTTCCTAACAGAAGAGCAGCCACAAAACTGATGGTGATATCAGATCATTTGATAATGTTACAAAAAAAATACTTAAATACAAATGTGTTCTCATGTGGCTCGTTGTCTGAATTCCAATAGTGTGAAGTCCATAAAACCAGTAAAGATGATCTCTTTGTGTGTTTAAAAATTGATGGGTGAATTATCTTCACAATATTATGCACTGTACATAAGCAGTGTGTGTTTCAACCAAGTAAAAGCAAACACTACAAATAGGCCATGTGCCTATTTCTTGGACCATGGTCCTGTATGATACTATCCGGTTGTTACTGTGTACATCTCATGCAGCCTGTGTCCCATGGCAACATAAAAAAATTTGCATCCACGGTTGAACAAAGGATGAACACAACAACTGACACTATTTTACCACTGATTGATTTTAACTTTAGGTTCCATTTGCAAACCTTAAGATGGACTCCCAGATGGTCTATGTGCTGGAGGGACTCCATGGTGCTCCTCACCAGACCTGCACACGAAACAACAGGTAGCAACAAGTATGAAATATAATAGCAGTGACCAAACCCAATGCATCGTGGGTAATGTAGGCACAGCTTTGGACAAGCAAGAAGAATGTGTGAAATAATAAAAAAATATATATATATATCTCTGGTTCTGCTGTATTGATTTAAAGAAAGGGGCCATCATGAGTCAAACATATATGATGCAATGATAAACATTTTCACAAGAATTTAGCAAAACAAGCTTAAATGTCAAAAACAAATTACAGCATCTTCACTTTACAAATACATGGGTACAAGACATTAGTTTCTTTGATATGAGTGAAATATAGATAACTCATTTTGGGAGTTGCAAATTCACCTGCAAACTGTTCCACCTGGGAGTCCTCCACTTCGTACAGAAGCTCATCGTGGAGCTGTGCCACCAGCCTACAGTTACAAAACACATTCAGAGACACGAAACACATTCAGAGATTCAAAACACATAAACTGCTGCTAGACGATTCCTTTAACTACTATTCATGATTTGGCATCTTCATCAACATGCCGCCATGAGTGTTTCAACTAAGTCCCTCCTGTACTTTGCATCCTGCTCTCCCAACATACCCTTTATGTATTAATCTCCTATTTATGCACATTACTGATTTTGCTTCTTGTGCTTTCTCGCCTCGCAGGTTCCCAGGAATCGGTGTTATATTTGGACTGTCATCGTGCCACCTGCTGAGGCCCTGCTGACACCCACTACTACTACCACTATCATTATTAGTCACATTACTATTATTATTCCCTGTACTATTACGCTTATTGACTTGCTTGTACCCTGGAGTCTTTTTGCTTTCTCGCTTTGCAGGCTTCTATAAATCGTGGCTGTACCTGGACCGTGGTCGTGCATCCTGCTACGGCCCTGCTGACACCGACTGCTACCACCATTATTATTACTATTCACATTACTATTACTATTACCTGTACCATTAAGCATTTTAGCTTTACTTCCACCCTGAAGCCCTTTTTGCTTTCTCGCTCTGCAGGTTTCCATGAATCGTTGTGGTACCTGGACCGTAGTCGTGCCTCCTGCTGTGAGCCGACTGACACCCACTGCTACTTCCATTATTATTATTAGTCACATTACTATCCCTATTTTCATAATTATAATTCTACTATAATAATTGCTGCTGTTATTATAAGTAGTCTTATTATATGAATCATTTATGTCATATACATTGAATTTGTTGTATCTCTGTTATGCTGTTCATTCTGTACACATGACATCTATTGCATTCTGTCCATCCTGGGAGAAGGATCCCTCCTCTGTCGTTCTCCCAGAGGTTTCTTCCTTTTTTCTCCCTGTTAAAGGGGTTTTTAGGGGAGTTTTTCCTGTGCCGATGTGAGGGAAGGACAGAGGATGTGAGGGAAGGACAGAGGATGTCGCATGTGTACAGATTGTAAAGCCCTCTGAGGCAAATTTGTAATTTGTGATTTTGGGCTATACAAAATAAACTGAATTGAATTGAATTTAATTTAATTTAATTCTGGTATATTTTGGCTCCTGGCTTCGAGTGTGTTTATTTTTGCTAAATGTTTGTCGTGTAACAGCAGCAATCATTTGAGAAAACTCAACACTACAAATTTAGTTGGTTAGTCAAGCAGTGAATTTAGTTTATGTGCTTTAGCATGACAGACTCAGTAATTTCCTCTACATTACCATAGCATTCACCTGTTTTTTGCTGGTGTAGATTCAGGAGGGACTACAGTGGAAACTACTACTACTACTACTACTACTACTACTACTACTACTACTACTACAGTCACTCCTGTCAGTCAGTCACTTTTTTTTGGTTGTACCTGGCAGAGAGCGAGCTGGAGGAGCAGACCAGGTTGAAGATTCTGATCATGGCCATCTTACAGAGATCAGCAGCAGAACCTGCGCACATAAACAATATCACACACATATCTGTTACAGTCCGGAGGATGAATGGATTTAAATGGATTCAGGAAGTGGTTAGAAAGCAAAAATTGGCAAGTTGACTTATATTAAAGATATAAAAGTGAGTTACAATGACTGACTTTATCCACAAACAGCTCATTTCTATTAACTCTAAGCCACTTCCTTATTATTAGAGCTAAAATATAAAGGTCACGGACCAGCAAACAATCTGACACTACAGCACAGACCTGTCAGTCATCCTACCTTGGACCACAAAGTTGACTGCCTGCCTCTCAGCCTGCATGCGGATTCCCCAATCGGGTGAATTGATGTTAGGGAGGGTCCGTCGACGACCCATGATGGAGAGAACATAACCTAAAAAAATAAACAACATATAATCAATAGTCATCTTTCTGAACACAATTTATGTGTGGTTTCAATCATGACATCAGTCATGTTTTAGCAAATATGTCCATAAGGGATGGTCCTCTCACACAATCAAGCTTGAGCAACAGCTATGATAGTCCCATCAAGATTCACTGCGACCAGAAATTACTAGTTTATTTTTAAGTAGTGGGCATGTTGTAAATTAAAATGTTATAAAATAACTTCGCTCTGCTTGCCAACAAATTCTGGTGATCTTTCTCCAAATCCACGTAAGCATCATCCACGTGTCTAACCGGTGGACTAAAGACATTCATAAAAGTATATGACTTATTTAATGGTCACCTTTTATAAAGGCTTGATAGGTGGCTAGTATTACAACAATTGTTTGAGGACACAAATTGGAGAACAAAAAAATAAGTGACCTTTAGTTATCTACCTCCCTTTCCCCCACGCTGGATGGTGATGAATTTAATGAGAAACACAGAGTTATACTGAAATGATATTTGGGAGAGAAATACTTTTCTTCAGAAAAAAGGAAAAAGAAGAATCATACAGAAGCCAAATATAAGTTGTAACATTGTGAATATCTGAGGTCTAATCTAATCACGTTTTGGCTCATAACTCTATGTGCACTACTTCTACTACTACTGTTATGAACCATCTCACTCCTTCAGTCAGGTGAGTCATCCATAACGACATAATGAGAGGAACTAAAGCTAGAGTGTGATTTGAAGCGAACAGTTTTGTGAAACAGCATTATAGGTGTTTATGGTAACAGCAGGTTTACGATGACACAAGCGTACATCCACCACACTCACAAAGGTGCAACAAACACACACACACACACGCACGCACGCACGCACGCACGCACGCACGCACGCACGCACGCACGCACGCAAACCCTGTTATCCACATGATATACATACAAAAGCAAAGAGAAACACCCTCACATTCCCAGTACAGTCAAACAAACACAAATTGGAAGCCAACACAAGAATGTGCAGTGACGTGATATGCACATTGTACACAAACACACACATTATCAAATGCAGGTATGCAACACACACAAACACACACACAGAGACACTCACTCACACACAGTGGACCAGTACATTCCACCAGCTGGACAATGGAAGCGGGCTTTGCGGCTAAATCCCTCTAGTACCCCTCACTATGAGGAAAGCCAACCAGGGCATGAAACCTGAATGACCCTCTTCCCAGAATACCCACACATATACAATCATGCACACAAGCATAAATGCATAGGAAATGAGCGCACAACGGATAGTAACAAAAACACACACACACACAAAGAAAAAAATCTTCTCATTGTGAATTGACCCATGACACATGCGTGTGACCTTTTCACCAGGAATGTGACCTTTGTTCTGGGGCCCGGTGGCAGGGATGTGAGGTCTACAGTGTGGTTTACTACTATGGACAGGTATGTGAATCACACTGGAATGTGTGTGTGTTTTCAAACCCATTCAGCTGCTTTTAAAGTCAGTGACACTGTGGTGTGAAGGGCAGTGCTTTTCAAGTTCAGGTGGCTTGTGTGTAGAAAGTGGCTGTACATGTGATGGGCAGCAGCACTAGTTTAGCACCAATTTATAAATGTTCGGTTGTGTATTGATGAGATTGTTTGAGTTAGTTTTACTTTATTAGGTTTTATTTTATTAGTAATTTGCAGGGAAACAAAGGGTCAACAGAAAAATGAAATATATTGGTTGTGGGAGAATGTGGCAGCTCAGCAATGACATAAACACAAATAAAATATAGCACTATATATATGAACAAAAGGATTGAGTGTATAATTCAAGTTTTTGGGATATACTCTGTGTTTTTCAGCTTTTTCACTGGAAACAGCTGCCAGCAGTGAACCAAAACAGTGAAGTTGTGGCTGGACAGCTAAACAATGATTATAATGACTTGTTATAAAGCCAAGGGGAGCTGCAGATTCAGATTAACAGGTGATTGTGTTTGGTCCGATGAAATGCATAACAGTATAACACAGTTCATTACATTGAACAAGAATTTGGTTCTTTTCTATGTCGTTTTTTATTGTTACATATGTTGACATTGTAAAAACATTTGAATCTGTATTGTCATGTTGATTTTGGCGCTATTGCCTTGCGTATTGGAAAGTCTGATGTAAGACTGGTAGGACTGATTTCAATTTTTAGTCTGTAGTTTTTAAATCTCAGCACTCATTATATTGTCGTGTGTGTGTTGTTTGAATTTGAACTTTCCACACAACTCAGTGTTGCTTCCGTGATCCAGGACAGAGCATAAGTGGCTGTAGCAACAGCTAAACTGCAAATCTCTTTTTTATTAACGACAAGCTTTTGCAAGCTCCTCTGTGTGCAGGAGTCTGCAGTTGGAATATCTGCATGCGTATGTGCACAGACAATTTGACAGTGCATCAGAGCCAGGGTTTGTGAGTGCTCACACAGCAGGGTGTTTGCATATCTGTGCAGATCTAAGCTCCCCTGTGTCTGCTGTGGCCTTCAGAAGACTTTGCCCATTTTCATCTCTGTGATTCCCCCCGTTGTTTTGAAAAAATTAAAAATCCTTCCTTTGCTGCTGGTCTTTTTTATCTCAGGCAGTGTTTACAAGTGAAGGTACAGCATTGATCTCCAGAGACAGGCTTGCCCAGAGTTATGGCTTCATCTCATTTTAATATCAAGGACAAAGAGTTGGTATCATTCAGAGAAGTGCGACCACGGCGGCTGAATTAAGTGGTTTATTGTAGTTTATATATCAAAAAACTACAAAAAATAATTCTGTTTCAGTCCTCATCTTTGTCCCATTCCTTCTGGGTTGCTTCATTTGTATTCTTCTTCCTCCCTTACATCCACAGACCTTTTCCTCTTTTCTTCTCTCCATGCTATTACACCCACACTGTGATACTGACCTCACCTTCACGTTGCCCTTTAACAATTCATTTGCCAACAAATATGACAGTAGCTGAGGCTGCACTGTTCACCTCATCTCTGCTCAGCCTGCCAGCATCCAGCTGTTCTGAACAAAATACTGCTGTATCGGGTACCAATCAACTACAAGCTCAGGGAGGTGCAGAGTAGACAAGGAGCCCAGGCGCCAATTAATCTCTGTTCCCTGAGTCACAGTACGGCTACCGTATGTCTCCTCCCTGCTGGCACAGATTACAGATGACTATTTAATCTGTCAGCTACTGTAACTTTTATGCTGTGGAATGAAGGGAGAGATAAAAGGAAAAGAGGTGTGATGACAGTGATTGGATGAGGGAGAGTAAAAGGAATAGAGATATAAATAGACCAAGTATTGGTAAATGGCAACAAGAACTGACTGTATGTATATACTTCAAAAAACGGTTCTATTAAGGGCATACAAAAACTATTTAAAAAAAAAAGTATGGGGTCCTTTTATTAAATATTTGGAACATGCAGACTTGTAAAGTATACTACTTAGTTAGTTTATTTTGAGCAAGGTAAGGTGGGGTGAAATTCGACATTTTTATTTATTTCATTTCAGTTTATTATATTTTAATGTATTCTTATTTAATATAATTCTTTGGGGGGGCTTTTGTATGTGTATATGTGAAAATCTAATAAAGGAAGTTTTAGATAGATTTACAGGAACATGGAAAGGAAGAGAAGAGGGATGGAAAAGAAACAAAGAGAAAGAATGAGACAGACGGACTGAAGGATGGAAAGAAAGTGTGGGACGAGCGGGGCAGAAGAATCCCGGCACCGTCTCGGATGGGAGGATCACCATGGTGATGAGCTGAATTAAACCCGACTGTGTGGCGCAACACTTCCGTGGTGATCTGTGTGCAGGACTTTGGAGGAATGAGTCCATTAAGCCGCTTCGATTAGGAAGCCGACTCCGGAAAAAAGGGAAGCGATGAGCGGGCGGCCGGGTGTGACGCCAGTGATGGGTTGCTATGGGTGATGGAGCACCTGTCTGTGTGTAGGGGTCGGTGTTTGTGCTGAAGGTGTACGCCATCTCGCCTGATATCTACTGCCCCGACTTAATTATTGATGTTTAGTACACAAATAAGGTCCTTTTGCAACAGTTGTGATACAGGACTAAAAAACTTCGGGCAAATTTTCAATGCAGAAACAGACTGGGAGAGTAGCATCCGTACATTCATTATTACGGACACAATTGGCTCCTTATCCAGATTTCAGGAAGACTATACAGAGACTAATTTGACAGGGGTTAAATTGGTTTATACTTTAACTGTTGGCTCTTTAAGTGCTTTTATTAGGATGGGAATAGCAGATCCAACACACATACGATAGAGTTAAGATGGGCATGGACACCAGGACAGCAGCTTAGATTTGAACCATAGACATCAATAATATCAAATATGGACGTAGTCGCCGGGACGTCACTCTGAGGTTATTGAAGAGCCGTTGTGAAGCTCAAAGTGATCGGCTCCATCCCATGCCATCTTGGCAGTGATGACAGCCTGACTCTTAAAAGCAAAGAGGTGGATCTTCGATGGAGCTGAGGCGTTTAACGACCTCAGACGGCACCCGCCGTTAATCAGTCACGCCCTTAATTATGCCAAACTTTAAGCCTTGACGTTATTTAAACGGGTGAGCAATATAAAAATTCCCCCTACCAGCCCCAAACTGGCCTTTGAAGAACTGCAGTTTTTGCCACTTACATGTTGGCCTCATTTCTCTGAACCCAAGGCTTGGTCTTAACCTAAACATTGGCCTCCACGTTGACGGTCGGAGGATCTCTTTTGGCGCAGACTGACCTCATCACCCTGCTCGTTGACACCGGCCTCATGTACTGTGTGCAACGAGGGTTAAAGTGCAGACTTTACACTATTCTGTGTGAGCTTGTGTAAGTCTCAGGTGTGCTGTGTTGGCATTTCAGTCCGAATATAAATAGAGTGTCCCGTCTGAACCATCAGCCCTGTACCCCCCCCCCCTCCCCCCCACGAGTATTGACCCGCGGCAGTTTGTCTCATTCCTGCCAATGCAAGCACATCTTCGTCTTCTTCAGCCAAACACACACACACACACATTTTTGCTATATTTGTGGGGACATTTTGCTGACTTCTGTTTGTAATCCTTAACATTAACCCCTAATTTCCCTTATCTCAGCTTTGACTCTGACCGTGATTTCTAATCCTATAAATAAACATTTTGCTAGTGACTTCTGGGAAACAGCTCTTTCACAGAATATGACACATATTCTCTAATGTTTTTACCTTTTAGGAGCATTAACAGTCAAGATAACCTTGAGGTAATGCTTGATAGGGGAGACCTTAGGAATTGTAATGTGCACAGACCTTGCTTGTGGCACTGCTGGATGGTCCTCTGGATGAAGGCCTGGACTTCTCTGTAGGTCTGCAGGAAGCTGTCCTGGAACCTGCTCGCCTGCTCAGCGCTCACCCCGAGGATCCCTGACAGACGCTCACGACCTGCAGAGAGCAATATATTACTAGCTTGTATTCAACTATGCATATAAGCCTTCATCAGGGAGACAAAATAAAATTAATAGTACGATTAAGTGCGATATTTAATCATGATGATTAATTGCGTTGGCATTAATTGCCTGGCGCATAACACCACTGCAATGTGTCGTGTCTGCGTAAGGACTAAACAAATGAGATTTAACTTGTTAATTAGTGAGCACAAGAGGTGGATTTATTGCCTTGGGACAGAATCAGGCTAGTTGTTTCCCCCTGTTTCTAGTCTTTTTGCTAAGCTAAGCTAGCCTGCTGCTAACGGTATCTTTACATTTATCCTACAGCCACTCAAACTATTTATTTAATATCAATGATTTGTGATGATCTGCATCGTGAATGACCTTATTGCTCATCTCCTTGAGATGACAAATGGACAACCAGTGAATATAAATGGAGCAAAACGTCCTTAATCGCGACCGACTGAAGAGTGTGAAAGAAGACAGGAGAGGCTGGAGGGAAGAGAAGAAAGGTGAAAGGTGGCAAGTGAACAGAGGACAGACTGCACCAGGGGGTAAAAGAAGTGAAGAGAGAAAAGTAGAGCCAAATGACGGGTGAAAGAAAGAGGAGATAGAAGAGGACAAGATAAAAGGAGGAAGGACGAGGATCAGGGCAAGACTGCAAGAGCAGTATCTGTGTGTGTGTGTGTGTGTGTGTGTGTGTGTGTGTGTGTGTGTAAAGGGAAGATAAAGGTAAGAACTCAGAGACTCAATGTATGTGCACGTGCTTGTCTGGGAAGTGTTAAAGATGTTCAGCCTGTAGCAGGAGTAGAGGAGTGACCTATAAGGTGAGGAACAGATAAATAGAGGCGTGTAGAGGGTGAGCTAATGGATGCCACAGTTACTGTGTGTGTGTGTGTGTGTGTGTGTGTGTGTGTGTGTGTGTGTGTGTGTGTGTGTGTGTGTGTGTGTGGGTGGTTTGGAGTGTGTAATCATAATTGGTTAGTGATGAGAAATGTAATACCTTATAGCCGAGAGCTGGTAGGAGGGTTAGCAGTACTGTGGAAAATGAATCGTCAAAAAGAGTTCCTGAGTGCTCAGTTGACAAAATGCTAATCTGTTAAATATGATGTAATGAATAAAGAACTCCAGTTGACCTCTATCGTTTCGATTTCATTGCTCTCTATTTTCCAAATGTGCGCCTTCATCTCTTTTATCCCACTTTTTTTTCACTCCAACATCATCATTTGGCCTTCTTATAAGTTGACCTATTTGTATACGTATGTGTGTGTGTGTATGTTTCTGTTTGTGTGTGTGTGTGAGTCCATAGCACCGCTCTGCCCCGCCTCCCTGGCCTGATTATTGTCTTGGGAAGAAAGCTTCCTTTTAGTATCTGGTATCCATGGCAACACGTCCTTCCACGAAGAGCTGTCTGTCTATGCTGATCGGGAGCTCCTTCCATTCCTCATCTCTCCCCCTTAGCTCCACCCACTCTTCACTCTTCCCCTTTCCACCACATTACTCTCTTCTCCCCCACCTCCCCCGTTCTTCGTCGCTCGTAGCCCACATTTCCCATCTCAGCATCTCGCTCTCCCTCGATTTTTACTTCTCCTTACGCACTCTAAACTATTTTCTCTGCATTTTTAGCCCTGAACTTTTGCATCCCATTGCTGCACTTCAATTTGCGTCAGACATGTGAAATACAATTAAACAAATCCAATAACATAGACGCCTAAGTTATGAAAGCTGTATGAGCCAGAAATGCATTAAATACACAAAATGTATTATTGGATGGTCGGCCTCTGAGCGAGGCGAACGGCGTTAAAGCAGTTTTGTACTTTGCAGCTTATGTTACCACACTCTGGAAAGAGAGGAGTGAGCGGAGGGGAATTCAGTCGGTTGCAATCAGTAACCTCATTGCCAGGTGTCGCCAAATCCTACTAACTGTCTCTATAAAAACAACATGTTGGTTTAAACCTGGATTAAAAAAAAAGAAAAAGAGATGAGCCTTTCATGAACAGCAGAAGCCATGGAGACCGTTCTGTGGCATTGATTTCACACCAGACCACGGCAGAAGCTGTTGTGGTTTGTTGTATGGTCTTCTATCATTTAAACTGGCGACTGGAAATAAAACCTGATGGTGCAGGCTGCCCGTAAAACCTCTCTTCATCACACAGGTGAAAGCACAGGTGCACATGGAAACAGCCTCACATTTGGTAAGCAGATGAGCAAGGTTCCTATATATAGACACATGCTTGAAACACACACACAAAACACATTTCTACACACAATTGTTAGTCTACATTTTAAATCCACTGCCAATGATTACCTCACTAGCTGGCCCAGATATCTACCACATGTCCACCGGCGTCTTGTATCACTCGGGTCATGTGTGTGCATACCGTAGGTATGTGTGTGTGTTCACCAGAGCATGCACATGTGTGTGAAACATAAATGGGTCACAAGTGACAGCGAGAAGCATCTTTATGGGCCACACGGGCATTATATACATTCATCTTCCTCTCTCTCTTTTTCTATTTTTATCTCCTCCTGCTCCTCCACCACCGTCTACCCCCGCCGCTGTCCCTCCTGTGGAATCAGGAATGAGATCCAAAGCATGAAAGAAAATGCTGTCCCAGCAAAAATCACAGAAACCTTCATCTTGCTTAAAATCACATCCTTGTAAGATAAGATAAGATAAGATAAGATAATCCTTTATTAGTCTCGCAGCGGGGAAATTTGCAGGCTTACAACAGCATAGAGTAAAGTGCACACAAGAGACATAGTAGAAGAAGACAAGATAAAAAAATAAAAAATGAAAAATAAAAAATAAAATAAAACAAGTATTATAAATAAGCAATAAAAAAATGATACTGTGTGATACTGTCAGAAACTTTACCTTAATCGTCATATAAAGGTTCGTACATGAAATTTGACCTCTGCAAATAACCCATGCTAAGCATTTTAGGAGCAGTGGGCTTTGCTTTGGGCAGTGTGTGTTTTGCTGAAGGACACTTGGAGATGCGGACAGTAGGAACAGGTAATCCGGCCGTCATCACTCTCGTTAAAGGACGAAGGAAATTAAGTTTGTTTTATCTCCTCTGCCAATTCATTTACCCTCTTAACACAATGAACCACTTGTAGATCTGAACCAGTCGCTAATTGACACTTAGACCCATTGATTTGTCATATTGAAACAATACAGGTCAAGTGTCCAGTTGACTGAATATCTGCATCTCCATTATGGTAAATCCATTTCAATAGGCGGTTGTACTCACCGGCCCCGTACACAACAGAGTAGACGATGCGTTTGGCGTGTTCCCGATCCTCAGAAGTCACCTCACCCTCACTCACCCCCTTCCTGAGTGACAGAGATGAACACATTGAGAGAGACAGCGTTTGATTCTTTACTAAGTTAAAATATACAAACATGCAGTTTCTTAACATTTCATAAAGTGGGCAACAAAATGGTGCAGAAGTCAAAAGTTTTGCTCAAAACCCACTTTGACAACTAAATGATGGTATAATCCAAAATGAAGGTGTTTTAAAGGGAAACGTTTTCATACATTTGTTAAGTATTTTTGACCGTTTGCACAGAGAATTGAGACAAAATAATGTAGAAACAGTTCCAATGCAAGTATGATGAATGTGCATGTACGATAAAAAAGAAATTCCGGATGTTAATCCCTTTTGATTTCTGTCTGGTGGGACAAAGAGAAGGTAGACGTACACAGCAATAAATATGTGACACAGACAGGTAGGAGGCAGAAAAGGACAGCAGGGCCGTGGAGGTTAAAAGGACAAGAAGTACTCTGAGTAACTACCGAGAAGAACACAGACAAGGCTAGAGAGAGAGAGAGAGAGAGAGAGAGAGGGCCGGGATGGACAGGCAGAGACAGTTATGTAATGTGACTTGTAGACAGCCGTAGTACTGCGGCTCAGACAGGGTGGGATGGTACGTCTGCAAAGTGGCATTTCTAGAGGGGCTGACTGGGAGCTGCCACTGCTGATCAGTGTTGAGAGAAAGCCTGGAGAGAATCTACTGAGCATGTGGGTGATGGATATCCACACTGGATATTCACTGCCCCCTGCTGGAAAGGCATTTATCTACTGGAGACTTTTTTTTAAATTGCCTGCTGTTTCAATGTCATCAGGTACACTAGCGGTCAAAGGTTTGGAATCTCCTGACACAAAAGCTTGATTGGGTCCAGGCAGATGGCTGGGAGGACTAGTCTGTATTTTTTAATGATCTTTCATGCTCTTAGGTTATAGAAAGTCATCTTCACAAAAATATGTTATTTTTTTTATGAAGGTATTGTTTAGAAAGGGAAATGCTGTACAATGGTTCAACCAGACTGACGATTGAAAGGGCAGAAAGAGACAAAGATCTTATGAGCATCAGTCAAATAAGAATAGAAGAAATTGGTTAAAGAAACTTGAAGCTTAGAATCAAAATGTGGGCAGATTTTAAAAGGATGAGGTTCCTCTTTCAGTGTGAAGTGCACTTGATGCACATAACAAGCTGGAATTAACAGGCAACACTTTAGCAAACCTATTCTTTCAAAACAGAAATAGATTTTTAATCCAGAGTTAGCACTATTGAAATTAGATCAGGGAAGACTGCAGAGGGCCCATAGAAAAACGGGTTTCAACAAGTACAGAGCCCATTCGCACTGTTCAGCAATGATGGAGGGTCACTTACACTTTTCTGGACTGGAAAACAAATTCAAAATCAAAAGTTACAGGGGGAAAAATGATTAGAACAGTATTCTCTCCTTGCATGCAACACTGAGGGGACATTAACTAAATGGAAGTTAAAATCAATTTAATTATTCTCCTTTTTGGTCCAAAGTATAAGTAAGAAAAACGTCAATATAACAGGTGATTAAAAACATTTTAAAGAAGGCCTATATGTCACATTTTGGACATGAAACAAGCTTCTACAGGCTTAGGCTTACATAAAATTAACTTGTTGTTGTTACGTGTTAGTGATTGCCACTAACATCAGTTCAATACAATGTAGGAGTCTTTCCAATGCAGCTTATATCCAATATATCCAAATATCCAAAATAATATTCAGCGTAACAAAGAGTACATTTTGAAGTGGCCAGAACGCACTTTGGCAACACAGATCATGAATAAAAAGCGCTTTAAATGTTTTACCATCTGATCTTTATAAGTGGTTCCAAACAGATTACCGGTAATGGCATTACTGGTGGGGAAGCACTGGGACGAGGAAAGGTGAGGAAATGAACATGATAAAGAGGGAAATAATGGGAAATGGGACTAAGAGGGGAGAAAAACTGTGAGAGGAAGTACAGAGAGAGCAAGAAAGAGACCAAAAGCATTTGAACAAAAAGGCAGAAGAAAGGAAGGAAAATAAATAAAGAGATAAATAGAAGGTCCAAATTAAGAGAGTAAGTCGTAGTGATCCCAGCAGAGCTGCAGTGACTTCAGTTCATTTGTTTAAAGGTGAAAGAGATAATGAAAGAGACACAATGCAAAGCCTCAGAGGAGCTGTTAATGTGGTCTGTATGACCAGGTAATCTGTTTAACCGGCCGCCCTCTGCCACACACCTGACTGAGATGGATGACAGGAGCAAAGGTACAACACTGGGACACACACACACACACACACACACACACACACACACACACACACACACACACACACACACACACACACACACACACACACACACACACACACACACACACACACAGCATCAGAAAGAGACAGACGTGTGTGTCAACACCAACACACACTGGCAGCCAGAGAGACAGATAATAACACACATACACATACTTCAAAAGAGCGACAATGTAATCACCAGGGCGACCGGCCCAGGGGTGTTCTGCCCATGGAAAAATAATGTATGAGGCAGTTGTCATGGCAACAAGGTTATTAGCATTTGAAGTGAGAAAGCCGGCAGTCAGAGGTGGGGCGCGGAGGTTGACAGGGGGAGAGAGGGAGAGGGAAAGAAAAACCCTGTGGAGCATCAACACTCACCTTGGCAAGGAGATCAGACAAGAACCAGAGTGTGTGTGTGTGTGTGTGTGTGTGTGTGTGTGTGTGTGTGTGTGTGTGTGTGTGTGTGTGTGTGTGTGTGTGTGTGTGTGTGTGTGTGTGTGAGACCTACCACTGAGAGGCCAACATGGTAAAGACGTCCGCCTGTGGGTTGATGAAAATGCGGAGCAGCTCAGGGTCAGAGGAGAGGTGAGCCAGCAGACGCAGCTCCACCTGGCAGAAGTCTGACACGTACACACACACAAACAAACACACACACACACAAACACACACAAACACACACACAAACAAACACACACACACACAAACACACACAAACACAAACAAACACCTTAATGACTCACAGCGCTAATGGATGCAACCAAACTCATCACAACACTGGCATTTTGGGAAAGAGGCTTACTCACTTTCCTGCCGAGAATTAGATGAAAAGATCGAGAACACTCTTAAGCCTGCTTGGCAAATTTGTAACTAGTAATAGTTAGCTTAGCTTAGCATAAAGACTGGAAACCTTCAGGCAGTGACTGTGCACAGAAAATAGCCTAAAACATGACGCCGTTTTTGCACTTAGTTTTATGTGCCGGATTAAACAAAGTATATATTACATGTGAGCGTTAGAGGCCCTGGTAGGCAGGTATTGTTTCTTTTAGACAGACTGTTTCCAGTCTTTGTGCTAAGATTTCATATTAATTGTACAGATATGAGTGTTATCATCTAACTCTAGTACAGTACTTGCCAAAATGTCAAACTATGTAAGAATAGAGATATGTGCTATGAATGAGACACACTGACAGACACACAGCAAAAACATCTTCGAAATAGACAGACAGAAACTGTGTCACACCTAACTGCACACTATAATACACCTGCGTTTAAAGATGCAGACAAACAGACAACTCTGTAAGCAGAAATATGGACGGACACATCGAGAGAGAAGACACTCACACGACTCTCTGTTGCAGCTGAAAGGTGTGTTAGGGCGACACTTCCTGTACCGACAGGTCTACAGCTCTCTTGTCAGCTCGGCAGATCTAAACTAAAATCATCTATCAAGATGTAGTCACACATACACACTTGCATCCACACCGACAGAGCAACTGCAGTACATTGCATTACAGACACATCTCTTCCTCTGCTCGGCAGCTTCAAAATCCAATTAAACCCGGCCAAATGCGGGAATAAACGACTCGAAGTGGACGGCGGGAAAATGAAGAGATTCTTCTCTCTCAGTGAGGATGAAGCAACCAGCTGTAATAGGTTTTTTCATCATGTGGGCCGAGAGAGAATGATGGGTGACGGGGGAATATCATGCAATGACGCTAAAGAAAGAGTTTGTTAGATGTGAAAATAATTGGGCTAAAAAGGACATTTTACTTTTAGATGCAGACTTCAGGTCAGATCCTTCAGCCCTGCTGAAAAGAGGGAGGAGATCCCTCGGGTGTTTTCGGTTCACAATGCAGGTTTAAACCGAACACCAGCCACTGTTAACCCAGGTCAGCCATAGATTGCAGAGGGAAAAGATAAAAGGGACAGGGAGAGGGAGAGGCTACAGAGGGAAGGATGGAGGAAAGAGAGAAGGGTGGAGGGCTGATGGTGCGGTGAGCAATGGGGGGAAAAGAAATGTCTGGTTTTTGGTTGCGGTGAGGTGAGGAAGGGAGTTTCTAAAGATATCCTCCCATCAATGTTTTATGAGTCGGATCACATTTCCTCCAAGCATGGCCGGCAGCTTCAGAAACATATTGCTGACCAGAGTGTGTGTGTGTGCGTGTGTGCGTGTGTGCGTGTGTGTGTGTGTGTGTGTGTGTGTGTGTGTGTGTGTGTGTGTGTGTGTGAGAGAACTAGTGTGTTTCTGTGTGACTGAAATAGAAAGAAGAGAGGAAGAAAGAAAATGTGTGTATGACACAGAGTAATAATATGAGACTACACATGAGAAGGTGTGATCTTGACTTAGAGAGAGTGTGTGTGTGCGTGTGTGTGTGTGTGTGTGTGTGTGTGTGTGTGTGTGTGTGTGTGTGTGTGTGTGTGAGCTCCAAGGCCACCTTCTTACGGAGAGGAGATGAACCACAGCAACAAAACCAGCCACAATCCTGGGTCCTTGTATTGATCCATATAGGAATAACTCTGACCTACAGTGACTTCCTCTACAGATTAACCCTTAAAACTGGATCAGTTCAATTCCATTTATGTCCTTAAACTAAAATTATAAAGCAGAGAATATATTTTATGACGCTAAACCACGTCAGATTAATTAGTATTAGTGGTGAATTAAATGAATATCCGCTATCGGTTTACGCTTGCATTATGAAAATTGAATGACAATTAATCAATGGCTGTTTTAATAATTATAATTTGAATAGTTGCAGCCCTTACAGCCCTTTGACTGTTGATTGCAATCAAAATACACGGTGTTAAATGAATCCCCTTTGGGCTGAGGCCTGGCCTCTTATGATGGGTGTATCTCATTATTTCTATAAACAAAATGAGCAATAACTTCATTAAAATAACAATGACTTATCTGTAATGAAAACCCTCATTAGTTGTAGCCCGAGCAAAGCTTAACGCTGGACTAGAGGTATCAAAAGCAGCTGGTACTGATGCTCCTGTAGTTCCTTGGACAGCATACTAAGATATTGAGGGGACTAAGCCGTGGCTCATGCATTTTTAATGGAACCACCCACAGCACCCTGAACAGCCCTCACATGCATAACCATACTGTACAGCAAAGCATAAAGCTTAAGAGCTCAAGTAGAACCTGTACATTGAGAATGTGAAATGTCTCCTGTGGGTTGTGGTTGGTCTCCGGAGGCTTCCAGGAAGGATGATTGGGCCAGAATACAAGCCAAGTCGATCCAGGGATTTAGGTTAAAGTGGATTGTGTGAGTTAAGTCTACTGCAAAGAAATGTATGCTGCATGTATCCTGTACTGAATGACTTAAACCCAGGAGAACAAGAGGAGGGACTGGACCAAAATGTCAACTGACCACAAGATTTAGTCCAGACAGCTGTTATTCTCAGTCTCAGTAAAAGGTAGTCTGCTGCATGTTGCTGCATCATCGCTTCTCGCTTGTGAAACAACAAACTCTTTTCAACCTTTTTTCAAAATTTTGCGTTGGCTCATTTCTTCTGGTACAAAATAAGCTCTCCAAAATGACAACAAAGCACATTATGCAACTTCTGTTAACCATTGAATCACCGTTAGCTATCAGCATCATTCTGTCAGATGCACATACTGTATGTGTTTTTAAGTTAACTAGTAGAACTTTAACTGTTATAATAGAGCCATACAATATCTTGCACTAAAACCTATAAGTTGCATGTGTTTACTCTTTATGTTTGTTTATTATGGACTAGGGGATGAAAAAATAAACAAAATGACCAAATATACCCACATGCAGACACCACATACACAAGCACACGCACACATACACACACAATGCTTTCACAGACAGGAAAAAGAGATACATAATAACTTTTGACGTGCCTCGTGGTTGAACTCTTTTAAGGGACATTGAAAAGTGATAGTTATTGAAACACACACAGACAGACACACAAACACCCACACACCCACCCGCCCACACCACACACACACACACACACACACACACACACACACACACAGCAGTCCCAGTTTGGGAAGGACATCGAAGGACATGACGGGGGTGACTTTTCGATGGCTCCCCTACGAGGGGTTGTTTCCATGGCAACATGTCCTGAGTGCATGTGTGTGTGGTTGTGTGGGCCTGCGTTTGTGAATCCCTGCCATGTTGTGTGTATATTTGGGATCCTGGCTCTTATCCTGCTGCTGTCCTCCTGCTAACCCTGGTTCATCTGCCTGGTTATGTAAGTGTGTGACACACTGTCAGGGCCAGCAGACACCCGGCGTTCCCCACAAAGCGCTCCCAGGCTGACAGTGTCCCAGCTCTCCCCTCAGTCTGCACAGCGTGGACCCGCGTTAGACACTGAAGTGACCTTATGAGGTCAGCGTGAGAGGGATTTTAGAGTTACAAACTTCAAACATTTGAAGTTCTGAAGACTCCTTTTTGGAAGGAAGACTTTTTTAAAGGATTGTTGAAAGTATGTTTGTGAAAAGATCCTCCTAGACCACATACCCACTGTGTTTGTGAACCACGATTGTTGTGAGTTGCGCTGCACCACAACAGTCCCGGTCATTTAGGGGCCATTAGAGACCTTATTCTCAGGAGAACCCCTATGATGGGTTCTTATTCACACGCTCAGAAAGTGGAAAGGTTCTGGATAGGATCTCCAAAGAGGGTTCTGGGTAAAGCCACTGAATGAAACCTTTCACATCTTTGTACGTAACAAATAAACGCTGCTGTATTAAAGACATAAAACATGATGATTTGACATTCCTTGTTGTCTTACCTGCAGAAAGAAAAGTCCATCCTTCCTGAGGGATGAACATCGCTCGAGGATGAACAGTCACCACCTCCTCCTCCTTTCCTGTGGGGACCAAAGACAGCCTCAGCAAACCATCCCTCACTGCAAAGCGAATGCTATTTCAAAACTATGTTATGATATCCTCTAGTAACCTGGTTAGATTCTGAATGGAACAATGCATTTGTATGGTAAAATAAATCTAAATCCTGTTTCCAAGAAACAAAAGTGTTGCCAGAATAAGTCTTATTCAAGAAAAAAATGATTTTATCTGATCAAAACTCACTGTTTCAGGTTTAATCAACATTTACAACTATCAAATATCACTTAAAATGTTATGTTAGTATATTAATGGCATTGTATGTCATTGAGGTTTTAGGAATATACTTAAAATATATATTCTTATCACTATTATGAACTTAATTAAAGTTAAAACAGATTAAATAAAAGTTGAATGAAAAGCTAAAAGAATTGTTCAGTATTAAAAACATGATTTAGTGAATAACAGCAACCTTGTGTTACAACACACTGGAAAACACACACTCTTAGCTAATCACATGCTTTTGTGATTGTGTTGCGCTCTATCACTTCTGAATGATGTTATTAGAAACGCTGCTTAGATGCCATGGAAGGCTAAATGTAAATGAAATCGACCTTCCATAAATAAGCAAAGAATCTCATCAAGTAGCATACGGACGTCTTTCACGGCACATTTTAAACCTAATTTATGGACCAAATTTACAGCATAGCACAGTGATTTAGCTCTGATATTCTGTGTGTGTTCAACAGGGAGAAAGAAACACAGACAGCGAGCGGCTGGGGAGCGTGAGGAGCAATAAAGAGAGCTTACACTGACATCTGACTTAATGAGGAGTTAAGTTATGAAGCCTCGACGCCCCATTTAGAGGCAAATCAGAATCCAATCAGGATCATCTATCTCCTATCTACCTCTATCACGGCACTCTCTGCTACGAGGAGATGGACTGAAGTGCTGACTTTAGTGCAGGAGAAATGATGGGCAACAATAAACCGTCACATCCCACGTCAGCACGATGAAAATACAACTACAGCAGGACACAAACACGTACCTGCTGACACTGAAAATGTGGCCTCACACACACACACACACACACACACACACACACACACACACACACACACACACACACACACACACACACACACACACACACACACACACACACACACACACACAGGCACTCGGTGTAATCATAGTGATGAGGGCCTCACCTCAAGACACAGAGTGACAACTAATACATGGAGGACAGAGAGAGAAGGAGGGACACTGGTGGAGGGAATGAAACGATGATGTAAGAGATGTAGCTGGGACAGAGAGAGAAGAATATTTGATGACAAGGAGCTCTGGGAATCTGAGTGAGTGAAGAGCAAAGACTGTATAAAATATAAATGTAGTCTTTGTGAAGTCACCCATAGGTTTATGACGGGCCGCTGTGATGTTCGAAATGGGTCACCATCTTGGCAGTGACGACACAGTCTATCTTTAAAAATGGGCAAAGAGGCAAGGTGACGCAGCGAAGAAGACATTTAGCATCTAGCAACCTTAGACAGCACCCACCTGCCCTTTTAAGCAGCCACGCCCTTAACTTTAAGACTTAATATAATTTAAGCTGGTGAGTTTAAGAAAATTTTACCACCTGTGAAGTTGTCATGAACGTTAAAACTAGCTATAGAGACCAAAAGCATTTTCTGTACCGGGCTGTAAACATGTTCATTTATGCTGTGAAGTCGGGCGTTTTAACATGCAATGTCTATGGAGGTTGACCCGCTGTAGGAGCCAACCTCAAGTGGCCATTTGGAGAACTGCATGTGTTGTCACTTTTACAATCGTTAATTTTGCCAGCCGCAGATGTTGATGCTTGTTGAGGAGCAGAGTTGCTGATGTCAGCACCTATCAATCACTCAGAGAGAGAAGAAGAAAACAAAGAAACACCTGAGGAACCAAGAGACGGAAATAGAGCCATAAAGATGAGTGTGACACCGTCTGGCTGTGACTGACAGCAGAGTCGATGTGGCCTGGCCGTGCCTACAGATGGATGGGCTTGTTTTGATGTTTTATTCATCCCCCAAAAGGAGACAACACAGGACAATATTTTTTCATCCTGTGTTTGGGACACACTGCCTGAAGCAGACAAGCATTTAACTGGAGCCGGGCCTCAGAAAACCATGACAAAGCATTCCTCATCAGAGGCCGATCATTTGTCAAGTGGTGTCTGTGCAGTGACAGTCACATCATCATGACATCATATTTGGATGGACCAAGGGAATGGATAAGTGAAAATATAATCGATCAAGAAAAGTATTCCTTTTTTCAACAAAGAATGCAGGAAGGGGAAATGTCAATATAATATAACCTTTAAGAAATCATATCTTTGAGGTATTCATTGAAATTACATTTTTTTTTAAATTTTCATTCATATAAAATATAGATAGTGCCTGACTCGAATTAATCACAATCTTGTTATAATATAACTAAGGTGGAGCTCTAAAGCAACTGTCCCACAAAATGAAGAGTCAGGCGGTTTCCTCAAAGTGTCTGTGTGGCAGTTTTTATCAAACGATGACTGTGTGCAACAAGGGCCAGCCGAGGTAATTAAAACTTTATTCATAAGGAAAAAGGATGACAAGAAGGCGGCTGATGAGAACAGAGAAGAAGCGATGGGGAAATTGTAAAATCTAAGATTGCCAAATTGATGCTCGTGTCCATATGGATAATGTTCTCCCCACAGTGTCTCAGAGAAAACGTTGTTATTATGAAAGTAAACAGAGATTGTGCATTTCTGGTGACAGATGGGCTGGGTACTTTATGTTACATATGAGATTGAGGAAGAACAGCTGTTCATTTTCTCAAAGGTTTCAATCAAACTCTATAACGGGTAATTTTCACAATGAATCTTAGGATTTCCCATTTGCTTTGTCAATTCACCATCCAGCATCTTTTTTTCTGTCTTTTCAAACTGGCCTAAGCTTATACCAGGAGACGAGATAAACAACGTCAGGTTCTAATTCAAAACACATCATGTCCCACTTAATCTCTTTTTATCCAGCTTTAAGTGTCATTGTCACACGTGAAATTGTTTGGATGCAAAGGGAAAAAAACCTTGTTTGCATAATCGGGCTGAGTAGGCCTAAAATGTCATTAAATATTTCATGACGTCAATTGAAAGTGATGTTATAATATATACATGCCTTACTGTGCAATTTTAAATATCACCCTAAAACGGGTGTTACCTAAATAACCTTTATGAAATAAGCCACAGTGGAGATCAGGCAAACAAACATGGAGGAGACCCTTTTAGTGCCTCTGCAGACTTTTATCATCCCCATAAAGCCGCTTTACCAGCTCACCGCTCATCAGTTTTTGTACGCCCTTAGAGATGTCTCCCTCGCCCCCACACACACTCCACGACATTTATCACTGCCTCATTCTCTAGGAAGTGTGGGAGGTGTGTGTGTGTGTGTGTATGTTAATGAGTGTGTGTGTGTGTGTGTGTGTGTGTGTGTGTGTGTGTGTGTGTGTGTGTGTGTGTGTGTGTGTGTCTGTGCACATTACCGTGGACGAACTGCTTCTTGGTGATTTGAAGAGGCTGTCTCGGCAGGGCCTGGAAGTTCTAGTTTGGGAGAGAACACATTTTGTAAGACAGCTGGAGTTGACCTACTCGCCTGTACAGCGTGAAGTTTTAGATAGTTGTACTGTAATAGCGTCTCATTACTCCTTAGAAGTGGGTAACTAATGTCAATTTGTTTTTTTGTACAGATAAATTATTCCCTGCTGTGTGGAAACCGAAATAAACCAATATAGCTCTGCATAAGGGAGAAATGTCAGCTTTGTTTATCTGAAGCAAATCTCAGCATGCTCCACAGAGGCTGTAATGAAGAGACAGACGATACATGGAGATTTGGAAGTCACATTCACTGGTGCGTGTGTGTGTTTGTGTGTGTGTGTGTGTGTGTGTGTGTTATAAGAAGATGATGTCATCTCTCCCCACCTTCAAATGGGGAAGGTGGGAGTGCCTTAAAATACATACAAATTTTATTGTGTCAAAGTATATTTTATTATATTTCTAGTTACTCAGAAAAACTATTCAAACATGGAATCAAATGTCAGTTCTATAACATAGCTGAGGTTAAGGCTTCATGGATTGTTTACATCTTAACAAATTATGTTATATATAATAAAACTTGATCTTGTGTTTAAGTGACAGCCCGTTTCCATGCATCCATAACCTACAGCCTACCTAAACAGTATATTGCTGCCTGGTTAATGCTTCTTTTCATTCAACCACAAACCAACATATAATGCAATAAATGTGTGTTTTTCAAAAACCTAATCCTTGTCCTCATTGCACCTCTTGAAATCCCCCGATATATATATATATATATATATATATATATATATATATGTGAAGCATCTTGTAGCATTTACTGTAAATGGCAATGGATACTTTGGTTGGCTGAAAAAAAAAAAAAACAAAAAAAAAAAACAGAGAGAGCCATCCTGGGACTCGAGCCAACACTACAGATCCTTCAGATGTAAACCTTAGAATAGGAGCAGCCTGATGCTCACTGGGCTCCTGGCTCGCCCTGCATCGACTAACTGAGTAATCTAAGACAATGCTGATATCGACACACACACATAGAAAATGACACGTATGCAATATTTTTCTGCCTGAAGGAGGAAAAACAGGAAAGGTGATAAGGCACACACACACACACACACACACACACACACACACACACACACACACACACACACACACACACACACACACACACACACACACACACACACACACACACACACACACACATACACTGTGTAAAAGAGGGAAGAAACAAATGGTTCAGACTCAGCAGTTTCATTTTAATCCCTGTTAATCCCACTGTATCCACCCATTTTAAAACACACATGCATATTCAACAACTCAAGGTGTGTGAGTGTGTGTGTGTGTGTGTGTGTGTGTGTAAAAGGATGTTAAAGGTTATTATCAAGGACTTCCAGGACTCATTGATCACTGTGTACATGGAAATGCACACAAGTACACGCACAATATTAGTTAACATGGAGAAGGGGACAGGTAAAGAAAGAGGACATAGAAACACACAAACACACACACACACACACACACACACACACACACACACACACACACACACACACACACACACACACACACACACACACACACACACACACACACACACACACACACACACACACACACATTTTGGCATCATGGTCAGAATTTAAACATGCATGTGTTTGATTTGACCCTACAGTGAGTGTGTTTGCTTGTGTGGGATCCAGAGGGAGAAAACAGCTCTCTGCTTTCACCACTCATTCATTATTCACCAGGGGGGAGGGAGGGAGGGAGAGAGGGGAGGATGAATTGACAGGACTGCAGTGGCAAGGTGTGAACATCAGGACCGGGCACGCACACACACACACACACACACACACACACTCACAGGTTTCAGTTAAGGTGCTCGTACACCTACAGTACATGAGATGTGTGTGTGGGGCGGAGTGAATAAGGAAAGATGTGGCTGTGTTGCCCTGTGATGTGACAGGTGATTCAGTGTGTCAACAGAGAAGGCTCAGCTTTCCCATCATGCTCAGTGTTGCAGTGACGACAGCATAAATCAGTACAATGCAACGCACACACATAACACACACACAGGATACATAGCACAGAGACCAACTTGACAGACTGTCAGTGTACTAGATTCTCAGTCAAACCTTTTTCTTCATCATACACACACATTGCTTACAACAGGAATACCTCATACACATAAATCACATATTAAAGAAGAGACACAAAAAAAAAGATTTGACAGACTACTTCAAATGTAAGGACCTGCTCTGACGTTCTGGTCCAAGTTGCGTCACACTGGTCATAAATCAGACCTTCTCTCCAGAATAATGATATCAACACGTACAGCTTTATAAGGACCACAGACAACTAGTTTCGTTACCAGCCCTATGATTATTGCAAACAGCTTTTGTTGATCGTTGTTATGTATGAGTGAGTGTTACCCTGTGTTTTGATATTAAATCAAAACCTCCAGATGCTTTAAAAATAAAAAAACAAGGCAGATGTGAGCATGCGAAAGGAGAGATGTGAAGAAGGGAAAAGACAAAGCGTTCAAAGAGATGGAAAGGTAAGAAAAACAGAAAAACAGAGATCAGGAGATAAAAGAGAAAATAAGATGAGAAGGAAGAGACTCAAAGAAGTAAAGAGCAGAGACGCAGACTACATGCGTCATGGCAGCTTCAGAGAGAGTGAGGGTGAATGAGAAATTGTAAAACATGAAATAGTCTGGGTCAGCTCGCTCTGTTCACTGCTGACTGTACAGTTTAAAACATACAACGCACACACGCACACATACTGTATATAGACACAATCGCTCTCCCAAGCACTGTTCAATATACATAAAAACCTCCGTGCTTCAATGCACACACACACACCGATGCAGAGCACCAACGGCAACACGCATAAACAGCATGAGCATGGCTTATAATCAATAATGAACATTTAATTACAAACACAAACAGGCAGTTACATAAGCAGCTTTACATCGTCTGTATTTGCCAATGAAATGAAGTAGTATTAGTGACCAGAAGTGTAACTCCAGACTGATGAAATGTTGCAGAATGATATATTAACACAGCACTTCCAGTGATGACATCATCTACAAGACTAAAACATTTAAGGCATCCCCTCCTGCACTCCCACATTAGGAGCTGTTACACATTAGGAACACGATATGTTAGTACAGCAGATGAAGTCTGTCTAACACATAAACTAAATTTGAAATGCAAACACACACACACAAACCTGCACTGTGTGTGGTCTAAGTCATTACTACACTGACTGCATCATGAGGAACACGGAACCAATTAATAAGTGGTATGTATTGTAAGGGTATGACATTTTCATGGTTCGATAACCGTCTCAGAAGGTATCATGGTTTCATGTTATTAAGTTATTTTACTTATATTATTATTATCATTATCTGTAACTATGACCCTCAAAGGAATGAGAACAGAATTCTAATAATAAACAGAATTATAAACCTGGTTAAAAATAGCAAAAATAGCTTAACCATAGCGTGTTAAATTTACTACTAAATGAAAAATAATATCAGCTGCTTGCAAATATAATGACCTATGATTATAAACAACTAGCAGACTGCTCCTGGTTATGTATTCAGATAGGTCCACTTAAACGGTATGACATCAATCACTTTTAATAACTTGATGTCGGTATACAGCTCCAACCCTACGACACTGTGTGAGTCAGACTGAGAGAGCCTGGTTAGAATACACCCACAACTTCACACACATTTTCTTGCCATTCATTTATTCTGTCTTCTAAATGTTAAACTCACTTGACAAAACTGGTAAAGGAGTTCAAAACACTACAGGTTCACCCAGGAATCAAACACAGACAACAAGAGAGCACTCACACTGTGTGTGTGTGTGTGTGTGTGTGTGTGTGTGTGTGTGTGTGTGTGTGTGTGTGTGTGTGTGTGTGTGTGTGTGTGTGTGTGTGTGTGTGTGTGTGTGTGTGTGTCAAATTAGAATGCACAGACGCACACAAACTGATACACATGAGCACAGGACGGGATCCATTAAATGGCGGCTGATGTTGTTGTTCCTCCCCTAATTACATCAACGTGTGTGAATTATAGAGCTCGCACAAATGCTTGTATTACCGTCTGTTGCACACATACAAAAACACACACGCCATAAATATTCCCGACACAAAACACACGCAGACACACACAACACTTGATAATATGCCTGAGCCATCGACAGCCAACCACACATGCTTGTGTTTTTCCCTCTCCGGGGCTCATTGACTCTGAGTGGGACACTTTATCATGCAGATGTGCTTGTTTTACGTGTTGTCTTTCCACTGCTGACTCTGTGAGCAGCATTGTTCATTATTCTACATAACAACCTGTTGTTTGTATTCTTTGATGCCCCACCTGTGTCTTAATATGGGCACACAATGGCCTGATAATGACCCTGCAGTGGGTCTGCAAGGACCCAAACAAGAGCCAGACAAGGACACTTGTTGCCAAACCACCCGTTAGGACCGTTAACCCGGGGATTCATGTTTTCAGACCAGCATTGGTTGAAACATCCATGAGGGCTTTGTTAAGGCTACTTCATTTGCAGGGTCACCAAACTAATCACTTAAAGTATCAATTAAAGGGCAGGTTTTTTTGCCCGTGTGCTCAAATGAGTCATAATGGGTGGCTGCTGCTGGTCCAGCGGCGTTAATTTGCACATAATGCCTGTCAGGCTGATTCTGGCAAATTCTGTTGATTTTATTTTCCTCCTCCAGAGAGTCCAATCTGTTCTTTTTTTTTTTCTTTAAAGGCCTACAGGTCTAAAGAACCCAGATATGAGTTGCTGGTATTGTCCAAGCTGTGCATTATAAGTCCCCATGCCAATTCTATTCTACATTAGTGCATCTGGCTCTAATTACACGCATATACTAGGTGCAAATTGAATGAAAGGCACAATGTAAATGTCCCCGCGCTGCCATGAACATAAATCTGGCCCACCGAGAGACAGAGCGTCAGTCTCAGAGGAGTACGGCCTTGTTCAACAGATGGGGACAACTGAATCGCGGTGCTGGTGCGAGGTAATTTAATCACACTGCACCAGTTTAATGACTCGTCTCGAAACACATGCACACATACAAACACACACACATGCATGTCTGTATTAACGCTCCGACGCTCACACTGCGACTACAAAACAAACACACATTCATCTGTTCAGTATTAATAGAGAGGAATGGGCACATGGCTGCAAAACACACAGCCGGCCTATCCAGTCAAGAGAAGAGTGACTGACTAGGGAGCACTAAGAGGTGGAAGCAGCTCCCTGACATCAGTTACTGTCTTTCTGAACCCAGGGATTGCTCCTCATAGCAATGTTGATTTTTTTTTTTTTATTGGAAAAGCATTCAAACCAAATGGACAAACACAAAATATGAATAAAAAAAAGACTCACCTACAAGAGCTGCCTAATCCTAACTTCTTTTCTATCTCACACGTCTGTAGATAAAATGATAAGTGTATGCAATTGTATATATACGAGTGTGTGCGTGCCTGTCTGTGTGTGTGTGTGTGTGTGTGTGTGTGTGTGTGTGTGTGTGTGTGTGTGTGTGTGTGTGTGTGTGTGTGTGTGTGTGTGTGTGTGTGTGTGTGTGTGTGCACCAGAGTGTGTACTACACTGCCAGGGAGTCAGCAGAGAGGACGACACACACTTTAGTGAAGTGCTTAGATCAGCCCTGGGAAGACTCTCTGTGACTGCAAAACATTTAATGACTAAATGTGGAGCGGTCTTAGACGAACATTAAACTGCTTGACGAGCCCTAAAGGAAACATGGTTGGCAGTTTGGGAACAGACACAGCTGCACAATCATAATACAAAATACACAACTTTACATCAATAATGCAATAAAGAAGCAGTATTCTAATATATCGCTGTATCAGCTATTTTCCCTAGAACACATTAGAAAAATGTGATTTGTTTGGATTAAAAATTGTGCCATACGATTATTACCTACTTCAGGCTTCAAGTAAATCATGATAAAAATGGATTAATGTGCGCAATTAATGATTAAAATCCCTTAGTTGATTTATAGAGATGTTGAGTCTTGCTGTGGGAGGAAGTACATACACTAAAAGAGTGTCGTACGGAGAGAAATGGCGACATAAAGATAAAGAAAAGTCCCCATTTAGAGAGTCAAACCCATTTCACTTCAGCCTTTGACGCCACAAAAGAAGCAATGGTTTGACACGAACCCAAAAATGTGCAGCAGAATAATGTGTTTGTATCTGTTTTCATTGCAAGAGTGTCTGAACTTGCATTAGTGGGTGGCATGAATGTATAAAAGGACTCAGGGCGCAAGCTGAACAGTGCAGAGGGAGAGCAGATGATATTCAAACAGTCAGGAGGAAGGCAATGGAGGGGGAGAGAGAGGGGGAGGGAGGGAGAGAGGGAGAGAGAAAGAGACAAGAGGAAGTTCAGTCTTATTTGCCCGCTTTGGTTGCACTGCGACACTATTAAGCTGTAAATGTGAGGGGCTTGTGTTTGTGAGGGAGAGATAAAAAGAATCGTCTGAAATAAAGCATCATGTGGTGAATAAAAATAAAAATTGAGAAGGCAGCCAGAGATAGAAATGCTGTAGATGGGAGAGGAGGGAGCTGACACTTTTGCTTCTAGCAGGTAAAAAAAACAAAGATGAGGCAAAGCAGCACTTTCCTCCACGACGAGAATCACTTCTTGCAGCTCTTTAAACTCAGCACCGGTTTATGGCTGCTTTAATCCAGGCACCCCTTTGTTGCTGCAGTCTGGCTTCACCTCAATTGAACCCACAGCAGATGAAAGCCAAAACCCCTCTGCAGCGCTGCTCATTTGAATATGTGTGTGTGACGTGTGTGTGCTTTTTTTCCTTCAACTCAAAAGTATAAAGAGCAGCTTTTCCACCTTCAAAAGCAGCGGGATGCGACATGTTAGAAACCACTGAGTGAGTCAGCACTTTCCACTCCACACTAGGATGAGAATCATTATGAGAGAGCTTAATGTAAATGCTAGAGGAGTAATAAGCAAAAAAAAAAAAAAAAAAAAGACCAGAGGGAGTTGACTCTTCTCCCTCCGGGCTCACTAAGAGTGGAACGATCCTCTCAATCTATTCAATCAAGCAGCAGAGTTCGCTCCATCATCTGTCACGGACTAAACTGAACATTTAAATGAATATATCTCACTCATCTTCCTCTTTATTTGTTATTCAATTTTTAACCATTCTCTACATCGGATTGCCTTCAAATCGTTTTGATCCATTAATTATGGTTTGTCATGGTGAATTAAGAAGTTAAGTCTTATCTGAGGATTAAAGTGTTAGCAAAACAAGCGAATGAATCTGAAAGATGAATTACAATGCTATCATTTCACAACTTATTATCATTGGTAGGTGCTGGAACTAACGATTACGTTTATTGTCCATGATCTGCCGATTTCTTTCTTGATTATTTGATAATCCTTTAGTCCGTAAAATGAAATGGTGAAAAACAAGATATTTCAACGTTTTCAGATGTGTATATGTGAGTCAGAAATCTTCTTACATAAAAATCTATTTTAACTTTTTTAACAGCTCCTTAACAGATTGTTTTATTTATAAGCTGTTATGAAATAACAAACTAAAGCTTATTGTTATTTTAATCTATATAATAAGTAAACAAAATATATTAAAGTGTGCAATAAATAGTGTTTTGCCACCCAACTGAACTCCTCTTCCAGGATAATAACAATGCTCGATTGTGCTTCAGCTTCTAAACTTTGTCTTCTCTCGCTGCCATTTTCTCTGCAGTGCACACTCGGTATTGCACATGTGCAGATCATCTGAGAGGAGAAAGAAGCGAGATGGCGTTCACTAAGTATTCTATCATCATCTCCCGAAAAATAAATGTGATCAATTATTGTTCCTATGTGCCCAAGTGACTTGCTAGATTTATAAGCCCAATGTGGCATTTTACTGCCACTGGCAAGCAGTTCATCCTTATTATTGAGCGCTGCCAAAGACAAAGATATTAAATTTTAACAATGAAATAAAACAAAGAAAAGCAAAAAATCCTCACATTTGAGAGAAGCACTTTGCATACTCATGCATAGTAGTGGAGGAACAGTAAATGGGATGAGCTGGTATCATTTAAAAGGCACCAAGTAGTGACGTAGTTCCACCTTCTACCACAGGAAAATATATCATACTACATCACTTAGTATATTCATATACTCAAGTGTTAGGTTACATCGAAGACCAAACCTGCACACACACACACACACACACACACACACACACACACACACACACACACACACACACACACACACACACACATACAGCTACACACAAACAAGCTACAAGACACAAGCATCCACACACTTAATGGGATGCTCAACCAAATCGCAGAACTGTGTTAGAGCAGCAGGACGGTCCAACAGTCACACATATATCATTCAGCAGCAGTATAGCTGTAGCAAGCAGTGTAGTTTACACCGGCCACAAATCGCTAAGTGAGATTAGAAAGTTCAATGTCTCCACGGTTACATATATGTGTGTGTGTGTGTGTGTGTGTGTGTGTGTGTGTGTGTGTGTGTGTGTGTGTCAGAGCAGTGCTCGGTGACAGAACCACTGGACCCTGACAGCTAGGTAATGTCGAAATGAGCTATCGACCGCCCCATACTGAGGCGAGGGAGCAAGTGAGGGCGAGACAGACAGAGAGAGAGGATCTGTTTTTTGATTTATGTTTTCTTCAGCACTTTCTGTCTGTGTTTAATGCTACATGTACTTCTACAAATAGCGTTTGACTTTTGGTGATAATTTCATGAATTTACTTCATTTTTTACTTATTCTTATGAAAACAAATTCTCACTTTAAATGTAAAAAAAAGCCAATCCCAGAATGCCTCTGTCATCAAGTAGGTGCAATATCGGTTAAACGGACTGTTAAACATTTACTTATGGTTTTAAAGCTTTCTGAAACACTGTAAATTAAAAGATACTGAATATATGAATATTTTTTTAGTTAAACTCCAATCATAATACACTACAGTTGAGAGTTACCCTGCATATAGTAGCAGGCTTTACATTATTCTGAGTCATTGTGAGCTTAATAAAATCCATGACCTCAGAGACAAATCTTGGAGTAGACTTGCTATCCCTCTGTTTTACTGGAGGGATGAAATTCAGCATATTGATTTTACACATAACCATAGAAACTCTCCCAAATGGCAAAAAACGTAATAACTTTCTGTCATACGCTCTCAAAACCACACACATCCCCTAACTCTCTTTATTTTAAAACCAAGCGCAGACACACAGACACACACACACACACACACACACACACACACACACACACACACACACACACACACACACACACACACACACACACACACACACACACACACACACACACACACACACACACACACACACACACACACACAATCACTAACAGACACACACACAAGCACACACAATCACTAACAGACACACACACACACACACACACACATTGGCCTTTTTCTCCCCCTCTGAAAATCCCAAATAAATCCCAGCTTGTTTTTACATAACACTCCAAAATCTCACCATGTGTTTTATAATTACTATGTGTCATCACAGTTTCTCTTTGACAAGAGAGATATGGAGAAAGAAAGATAGATAAGCATGCAATGAAACATGGATTATAAAAGCAGAAAGTGGAGACAAGAAAACGCTGATATTTAGATTTTTGAAGGTTACATAAAAGGACCTGCTGGTTCATGCACAGGGCTTGAAACCCAAAACAGGATAGCCTGCTTGTGTAGTGTTATGATTTTACACACCAGCAAGCTCTGTTATATGGGTTTTACAGACTTGTTCCCACTTTTCCACACGGCCTGCAGTTCAGCACCACGGATAGCTCCACTGACTGAACAATGTTGTCCTGCTGACAAAACCTAACCCTGATAACCCGTTTCAAGATGAAAGAAATAAAGACAAATAAATGTAGATAGAGGGAGAAGTGTCTGATGGTGGGCAGGTCATACGTACTGGGTGCTTGGCTGATATTCTCCCCGTCACCGCACTTGTCTGGTTCCATGTAGAGGAAACGTAGTTCTGATGTGTCGTTGAGAAAGAAACAAAGATGGTTAGAATAAACAGAGGAAAATTGACAAAACCAACATTAAGAGGCAAAAATTCACAACCGTTCCGACCACAGTTAAATATTTTCATCACATAATATACATGTTTCCATGAGTCAGCTAAGTGATCAGTAATGTTTCTATATAGGGGATTCCTATCCAACTCAGCTTGAAAACAACAGCTGTGATCCTCACTGCCGCCATCGCTCTGATTCTGCTTTTGGACCGACAACCATCAACAACGCCATTGCGACAGCTTGATGACCAATTTGAACAAGCTGTTTGTAGAATGCAGCGCCGGTTGAGTTGATGCAATAAGCAGGACGTGCAACCACACTGATTGCTGATTGCCGATGTCCCCCCAACATAAACAACATCTCAGTTTGTGGACTGTTGCTAGAAGTGCAGCTGGGAGATAAATATGGTAATATCAGACTTAATTAATTTGGCACGGTAGACCTAAAATATCGCTTTTCTAGTTGACAGAAACTAATATTGCATGCATTAAGTTTGTCGTTTTTTATACTCAGGGATATCATTTCCTCACTGTAGTTTGGATGAATTATGTGAAATCCATCAATACTCATTACACTAAATACCATCTGGGCTATGAGTAAACAAAACATTATTTTTTTCTTTAGCTGGGATTGTTGTCCAAAAGACCACCAAATGAATCACCACCATCAGAAGCCAAACCAGCTCTAGAGGCAGCCAGACAGACTCATTTGCAGAGTTGAGTACGGACGGATTGACAAACACAAGCTGTTACTTCCATGCAGAGGTGAACAGAGTCCATGTAGAGGGACAGTCAGACACAGAGCTGCATCTTTGCTCTGCAAATTCAGTGCAGCAGTGGAAGGAAACATGACCGGGGAGATGTTCCCCTATTATGTTACAACAGCAGGAGCATCCAGGCCTGTGAGTGCTCTCTGCTGTAGGGGTAATGCAACCGCACCTTTTGAGCTAGTATGTACCTGTGTGCTGTAGCTGTGCAAAACAAGAATGAATAGCCTACAGCATGACCCTGCTGCTTTTCTATTGTAGTGCTGAACACAGCAGTATAATGATTGTCATTCACACCAGCAGGAGAAACTCTTGGTTTCACGTTTATGTTGTTGTTCTAGCCTCAAGGAGAAAAATCTAGAAAAGTCTATACTTCAGAGTGAGCAAAAAGGGGTTCACGCAGTTGTCAAAGCTCTTGTTGGTAAGACATTACTGTGTGTGAATGTGTGTACAGTGAATACATTTACATTTGACTTATTTCTTTGACAGTGTCGCTTCATAACTGCTGTAGGCTCACCTTGCTCGCCATGCATGAGAGAAAGCCATCAACAAAGGTGGACTTGATTTTGTGAACCTGTGGGTTACAATGCAGACAGTTGTTACTGGAAAACCAAGGGTGATTAAAGTACTCTACTATTGCATACTTACCATTATATACTTTACTTAAACGTTCGAAAAGCAGAGCTAAACATGGTTCCTCTTAAGAAGATTGTGTATAACATATACTAGCTATCCAACTGTAACCTTTACATTGGATTTTGGTGTCAAGAGACTCCTCTGCTTTAGGCATAAATAAGACAAAGCAAATTTTTGCTAAACAATGATTTTCAGTTATGGCACTTGATTTAAAACCTGAGAACATGGCTGACCTGTCTGTACTCTAGAATGATCTTTGGCAGCGGGTGCAGGTCCTGAAGCTGTAACAACTATAACAAAACCAGACAGAGAGAGAGACAGACACAGATAGAGAGAGAGACACAGAACAAATTATTCGATTTAAACTGCATTTACAGAAAGGGTTGGCAACATGCCTGTCTATATATGGATTTGTATGAACTTGCTGTACTTGGCAACTGATCATCAAATACTAAGTACCAACGATGATCCATTATATGAACTTGATGTGCATGTGTGTTTGTATTTATGTGTGTATCTCTGAAACAATTAAGAATGAGCAGTTTGTTTTGTGGGTTAAATCAACATATTTGTGTGTATTTGTGTTTATGTCTCTGTGTTTTTCCATACAGCAGCTTCTGATGTTGACTGCTGCTGTTTGTTGATGGTCTTGGGAAGTTTCTTGTTCTCGCAGCGCTCATGGAGGCACAGCTTCTCAAACAGGACCTTCAAACATAGTAAATCCACAATATCCAACATTGAAACATACACACATTACAGAGAAATACACATAAAAACGTGTGCATATATACAGTCCATCCATACACACAAGCACAATATAGAAAGATGAAAAGCATAAACACGCATGCATACATATAACACACAGATGTACACATAAAAGGTACACACAGTTCGTAGTTGAGTGTTGCTGGTGACCAGGAAGATTTGTCCTGCTGCTCGGTGGGCCTCCTGCTCCAACTGCTTCATCTTGGTCTGACAGTGTGAGAACAAACGAGTCAGAGTGAGAGAGAAAGAGAGAGAGAGAGAGGAGAAAAGAGAACATTAAGGTTCAAAATCAACATATTTTAAAGGTTTGTTTTAGCCAAGGTACCAGCACTTACTTACTATTCAAAGGTCAGACAGTAAACATCCTTTAGCTACTGAAACAATGTGTCACACAGAGTAGTTCACAGCAAATTGTAGTTATTAGTCAATTAGTACTGACTAACCTATAAATCAAAAAGATCTGTGTTGTTATGCAACGTCAGCAGCTGATTCGCTTCAAGATTATCAAACTAATTCACCAGAACAATAAAATGTAGTTGTGTGTTGTTGAGCACGGAACTGGAAAGTTAGGGTACATTTTTTGCATTTTACATCAAAAGAATTCCACAATGATTTACTTTCATGCCAGGCCCTTTTTATCAAGAGTAAGGTGCATTTAGTTCCATTAAGATATTTCATATCTTTGTCAGACTTTCTTCAGATAGCCAGTCTATCACTCAGTGGATAAAAAAGCTAATTAAAAAGTTGGGGAACAGCAGTGTATTTATGCCAATATGAGGAGATAACTCATGTCTGTAGCTTGGTGACTGTAAGCTCGCCAAAAACTTTTTAGGATAAGTAAATTGTCGAACACATTTTGCAGGCCTGGGTATGAACCCTGCTGTAAAGAGGGGAGGTTATTTAAGGAGAGAACCGTTAATATGTGTGAGACAAAATTAGTTTGTCCTTCCTTTCAATGGCCAAAAGCAATGCATCCTGTAATCTGTCTGATCCACACATCAGTCACACAGCAAGCGCATTAGGATCACACACAGACAAACTAACAAACACTTCCGGTCACATTCTAAGCCCTTAACACACACAGAGAGTGACACAGGGTTTATTTAACGACTGCTGTGATAATCCAGTCAAATACGCAATGAACGTTGTCTCTCGGGATGGTCGACACAGGTTGCATGATGAACTCAGCATGGGAGAAGAAGAGATGAGACACAGAATGTTTAGACGGTGGGAGAGGGAAAGAGAAAGCATGATCAAAAGACAAAGAGAGAGACAGGAGAGGCTGCGATTGAGGACAAAAAGGTATGTGTAAGATAAAAAGAAATGAGAAAAAAGTAAGAGAAGATGAAGGGAAAAGGGTGAGAGGGGGAGGCAGACAGTTAAAATAATGCTCATACAATATTCAGGCTAAACATGAACATTTTGGCTTTTTTTTTTTTTTTTTTTTTTTTTTTTTACCACTGGGGTGACATCCACACTCCAGCAGCTCATTACAAGTCTGACTGAAGTAGAAAACACTTCTTAACAACTTGACAGGCGAACAAGAGAACGAGGGAAGAGGAACAGGGGGCAAGAAGAGAAAAGCGAAAGGGAGGGGGGGGGGAGCATGGGGTGATAAAATGAGAGAGAGAGAGAGAGAGAGAGAGAGAGAGAGAGAGAGAGAGAGAGACCATAAACAGAAAGCAACAGAAAGAGGGAAAAAAAAGAGTGACAGATTTGGAAATGTGGGAGGGACGGAGAAAATGAAAGGGGGCAAAGAGCTGAAAGTGATGCAAATACTTCAGAGGGGAAGTGGAGGAGAAAAATAAGGAGATGAAAGGAGGGCAGTAATAGATGAGGACTGGGCAGCAGCAGGGGAGTGCTGTAGCTGGATCTTATAGAAGATGGCATTTGAAACAAACAGACATCAGTCAGAGGAGAGAGACTGTAAAGGCCCCGACACACAATCGTGAGCCTTATATTTTGTGGCACATGTTGGAACAATGTTGAAACTGTTCAGCTTGAGTGAATCAGTGCACGAGACGAGAAACAGAAGTGAGAAGAGCAAACAAATCCAAAGTCAAGAGGGCAAACACAGATGTCTCTTCTCATTTTTCATCTTCGTCTCATGTGATCATTCCAATACACAAATATCTTCACAACCAATAAAGAGCTTGGTCATGGGCTGATATTTCCTCTCTCACAGGCAGGCGTACGTGCTAGCTGGAAGTCAGCTGTAGTCGTCGCGGTGAGTTCGAGTGCATCTTTTTTGGCCAAGATGCACATTGGTTTGGTGTGTCAGGGACTTTAGACAGACAGAACATGACAGGGCGATGGGCACAGGCGTTAGAGGCGACAAGGGCAGGAAGAGCAGTGAAGGAGAGGAGGATGGAGGGACGAGACAGATATAAAGAGACGGAGAAAAGGAAATGAAAGATGAAAAAGTGGAGGAGCTGGCTGACATGTACCAAAATTCCAAAATGTGTACTTTTTCGCTCTCTCGCTCTTAGCCCGGAGCAGGTTCCAGACTGCCTCATCAATATTGGATGCTAGCCCCTTAGTACTGTGTTTGACTCATAAACACACACACACACACAGCGGGTTTGGCAGGAATCTAATCTTGTCGGGCAATATTTTGGATTAATCACTGCTTCAAAGTGTGAACATCCTGATGTGATAGTTGTGAAAAGAAGGATGTTTTCTGATCTGATCTGAATAGGCGTGCCTTAAAAGCACAGACAGAATGCGAAAGGGGTTTATTAAGTGACGTTTGCCCGACTGAATTTTAATAATGCTGACTGACAAGACAAAAGATCTTGTGAGCATGTTGGTGACATGCATGTTGACAGAGTGCATGGATCCTCTATTTGGTGTTCAGGTGAACTTGACAGCTCAGATAAAAAAGGAATACAACCCGACAGAGCGGGGACATGCGTGAGTGCACTCACAGGTACATATTGCAAAAACACAAGCGCGCACACACACACACACACACACACACAGAAATATAACTCTGCAGCAGTCTGCAAAAACTTCAGTGCCTCAGTATGTGTGTGTGTGTGTGTGTGTGTGTGTGTGTGTGTGTGTGTGTGTGTGTGTGTGTGTGTGTGTGTGTGTGTGTGTGTGTGTGTGTGTGTGTGTGTGTGTTGGCAGAGGCAGACAGTGATCCTCCTTCCTGCAGCACAGCCTCCTGAAGGAAAGAGACAGACTCTCCGTCCTATTAATAGTTACACGGCAAGATACGAAAAGACTTTCACCACACAACAACACCCCTGCTGGCGCTTGCAAGAAGTTGTAATTGGGTTGAGTGTGTGTGTGTGTGTGTGTGTGTGTGTGTGTGTGTGTTTGTGTTTGTCTTTGACTGCCTGCAAATCTGATTAAGAAAGTGGTGCACATGTCCACAACATCTGTATGTCTGTCTTTGTGTGTCTATGATCGTTCTCAAATGTGGTCTCTTAGATTTGTTTTTATCTGTATGTAAACAGGACAGGTCCCGCAGGATGTCCACCCACCACATCACTAATCCTACCCACGAGACGGGAAAGAGAAATTATATTTTACTTTCCATTTCAGGCTCTTGAGGGGCTTATTTTGTCTTGTTTTTTTCCCAGAGATCTTTCCTGTTTCTCATTTCCTCCCGACAGTTTTGGTCCCATTTGTATTAATACAGCAGCTGTCTACTGCACTGTGCTTCAGCAGACAGTCTAATCAGCTAAGAGTGATTCAGTACAAATCTGAGCTGACCGTGAACATCATATCTACACACCGACTGGCCAAAACGAAGTTTCCATCGGAGAGTTTCAATTACCTTTGTTTGATATAAACACCTAGACGCTGTTACACAAGACTCCAACACATCTTGTGCAACATGAAGAATCTTATTTTGTTACTTCCTTTTAGAATTCAGTGTTCAGTTTGCTTTACACCTTTGTGACTCTTTGCTGAACAGTCATGAATCCTAGTTCAAGCATTGACCCACTTTTATCTATGAATCCCTGTCATTACATTACATTACATTACATTACATTACAGTCATTGCTGTCACTGTTAACATGAATTGGAACAACGCAATTTTCTTTGCGACTTGTTCAGCCCTGTGCTGCTGAAATATTTCACTTAAAACAAGGCAGTGAAACAGAGGTAAATTAAGTTACCCCAAAAAAAAATCAATCTCGGAACCCATCAGCTATCGGTCTGAAGACGGATAAGCCTTTAGGGGCAAGGGGCTTTGTTTCATGGGCTCAGGTGTAGCCAGCGGATATCCGGGCCATGACTTCCTTTTCCGTGCGCCGCTAACTATTTAAAATCTGATGAGCAACTTGAGAAGCGAGACTGGAGTTGGAGTTTAGAGGACGACGTGCAGATTGTTTCACAAGTAGCCAGTTTACCAGCTGCTTTTAAACCATTCAAAACAAACCCTTTGTCAGACGATAGCCGGTGGGTCCACAGATTACATTTCATCCGATGCGTTTCGCCTCTTTTGCTCTCCACACGGACAGTTTACCTGCATTCAACCGAGGCTGCTCAAACGTGATTGGTCAGTACTGGAAACCACAACACTTTAAACCCAGAAGCTTTTCCCCCGTTGCCTACAGAATCTACATGTGAATGCAGAATCTGTTAATAGAGATTACCTTTCATTTGCCTGTCTATCTTTAAACACACTGAGCAGATATTCTAGTGGGAAATTAACATTCGCCATGACGCAAATGTTGATAACTCCTGGCTGTGAGAGATAAGTCAAGTCTGCTGTCAGCCAAATGAAAAACTCTTTTAATCAAACTGTTCTGCTCTATTTAGTAATAAAATATCAAATACGGTAGCCATTACATTTAATGCAGCACAAAGGTTGTTGACGTTGGGCCTTACCCCCAGCAGGTCTGACGTTCTCTTAAGAGCTTCTTTGTCCACATGGATGCGATGGCTCTCCATGACTGAAACACCACAACATACATTTAATGTTCCACAGGTACTGAAATAGTTATTCTACTAATAGTGTGTTTTTATGAATTCAGAAAACTAATTTGAATGGTAATGTGAAAAGAACAGGGACGTGTAAATGTGAATGTTGGCAACTCTTTTGATTGAATAAGGGCATTGACATATATTTTTAGTAATGTAAAAGTGTCTCTTAGTCACAGCCTAAGCACAATCCAAGTATATTTTGGTTTAAAAATGTCAATGCATAAAGGCTGAAAACTGAAAAGGTTCATAGTTTCTCAAAATATGTGCTCAGTGTCTACTGGAAAGAAGTGAAAGAAAAATGTTTCACACCTGCCAGGACAGAGATCATGTTCAGCTCCATGTCTGAGTACAGCTCCCACAGCCCTCGGCTCTAGGGACACAAATAATCGGTCAGGTATTGTGTTGCGTGTCTAAACTGTATGTACAGGTGTGCGTGTGCACATCAGCCAACCTGTAGTTTAAAGCACAGCTCCATGTTAAGCCTGTAGAGCGAATAGAGAGCTGAGATGACCTGAGAAACCTGAGAGAGTGAGACACAGAAAGACCAGGATAGGACAGCTTGCTTTCTAGAGGATGATGCAACGGATTTACATCTTCCTTGAAATTCAGGGAAGAAAATCTCTTCACTAACTTTCTTGGTTCCCAGGGCGGGTGTTGTATGTGGTCTTTTGCTGTGTTTGTTGAGAAGGTCTGGGTAGCATGAGGAGGGGTTTGCAGGATCCAGTAGCCACCCTGACACCTGTGGGTCCTGGATATGACAGCCTGCCACTGGATAGAGAGGACAGCTAGTTATGGCATTGAGCAGTATTCAATATGCTCCACTGTGTACTGATGAGAGGAAACACATCTGTAGAAATGTGTACATATTTGTATTACTACTGCGTGATGCAGGAGATGTTTGGTGTCTTCTTTCTTCTGTGAAAACGTGTCACTGAAAACATTGTTATCAGTGTTTTACCGCTGCTGTTGTAAACTACAAACTTTCCACTGTATTGTCTTTGGTTGAGGAGTGTTTTGCTGATTTTGGAATAAAGAAATACTTAGATGAAAAAAGACTTTCAACAGCCACCTCTCAAGTGTTTTATACTCAAAGATACATTTAGGGTGGAGTATCACCAAAGGATACAAAGGGCCGGACTTAAGTTCTTAAAAAAATGATAATGCTGATGAAAGCAGTGTTTTGATGTAGGAGTAAAAAAAAAAAATAACTTTTCTTTTTCTAAGTTTGCATTTGTGTGTGTGTGCTCTACCTTGTTTCCAGCTGAGCTCTGATCTGTAAAATTGCAGAGCTGTACGAAGCAAATCCTTGGCTTTGTAGCACACCACCAGTTGAGATCTTAATAGCACCTGTAGCAGCATATCTCTATGGAACACACACACACACACACACACACACACACACACACACACACACACACACACACACACACACACACACACACACACACACACACACACACACACACACACACACACACACACACACTTATGTACTTCTGTTTTAAATAAGATAAGTATGAAACACCAAGCCTGTTTTTTAATAGATGCAAAAGCTCAGATGGATGTACTGTGAACTTCAAATTCATACATCATCTTGGTCACTCTCACATCTCTTTCATGCAAACACAAACACACACATACAGACCTAGTGAAGAGCTCCTGGCTCTGGTGTGTGTGTTGCTGGGCCCATGCAGGTGTGTGCTCTAGTTTTAAGTAGACCAGACTGTCGTTTGGCTCGAGCGAGTCCTCTGGTGTGCTGCAGTCGAGATTGTCCTTCATCAGCACGAGGAGGCCACACACTGCTGGAGTGAGCTTCTTTATCAAGGATCAGAGAGGGAAATTAACATGAGAACACAGTTAATGAAGCAGCGAGCCCACAAGAGTAAACGGTTTACAGATACTTCATTTAGAGAAGGGGAAAAACGATAAAGCTCTGCTCACCTGTTCTGGGTCTAACTGAGTTGTTCCATCTCGGTACACCAAGGTGAGCACCAGCGCCTTGGTCTCCCCTGCCCTCTCAAGCGTTTGCATTTTCTCGTCTTGGTTCATCTTCCCAGAATCCTTTACTCTGGGGTCAGATGTCAGGCATGCAGTCAGACAGCCAGCTTTAGATTGGTTCTGGGGCTCTTTACCGTCGGCCTCCTCGTGAGATATCTTTGGCCCATTTATTTCCTGGTCAGGCCCACATTTGGCCCGCTTGTGCTTGAGTGGTTTGGCTGTTACAGAAGATGGGATCTGTTTGGAAGCATTCCTAGATGATTCACTGCACCTTTCTTCCACATTGCTCTGCCAGATTTGTGGAGTTTGCTTTGGGGCATATGAGTCTTCGTGTATCCCTGACGCTGTTCTTGTTTTATGTGGAGGTCTGACTTTATTCTGTGGTTCTGGTGGTTCAGCTCGTAGTTCAGGGATATAGATCTTGGACCTGGCTCTCTTCAGCTCATCGACTCCTCCTTCCCTTGCTTTTTTTTCTTGAGAACAATGAGGTGGTTCCCATTTTGGAGGGCGCCTGGTTAGGTAGATTTTAGGAGGAGGGTCAGCATATTGTCGCTGAAGTACTTCATGCTTCCTCTTTAAGTGGAAGGAGGGGATCAGGGGAGGATGATGTGAGTGTGTTTGGGAAGGTAACTGGCTGTTTTCCATTTCTTTGCTTGGTTTTGTAGCAGTTGAGGCCGAGTCCTGCACCGAGGAGGAGTTTTGCCCAGCAGCAAAAGTGCTTGCTAGGCCCAGTACCACACTTAGGCTTCTTCCTCTGACATTTCCATTAGCTGTCTGCACACCAGAAAAACAAAAAACAGTGTGCAGTCAGACAGGGACAAAGGAAACAGAGGGATCAGGAGAGACAAGAATAGATTTAAAAAAATACCTATTCTGCTACATCAGAAAGCACTCTGTTTCACAATCTTTGTTAGTTTTTTTAGAAAATCAATACAAAAGAGCAAATCAGCTTAGAAAAAGCAGAAGCAAGTTAAATCTAATCCTTCCCCATTCATGTTTAGATAATACACAATATGCCAGAGTAAAAGTTGAGTAAGTAAACAGGTGAGCAATACAAATGAAGCTGAAGGGAAGAAGGGAAAAGAATAGGGGAGAATGTGAAGAGTGTACTGCTGCTTCCATTCAGCAGTCAGCGCTGTGTCCCAGACAAAAACACAGACAGTCGAGACATTGTTTGTCGGACAGTCTGCCTGAAGTAGTGTGACACTCAGACTCATTCACAGTTATTTATTTTTCATGAAGACAAAAAAAGCTTGTTTTGGCTGGATGACAATGAATATTTCAAACAATCCAATTGGATTTGTAATGGCTCAAACTAATCTGACGGACTACATGTGTAGGACATATAGCCTACTGTATATATGTATATATATATATTTATATATGTATATATGTGTTCTTCAGTGTATACTTTTGTAATGTAATAAATAATCCAACAGTGAGTACCGTCCTGTAGTTTGAGCCCTGTGAGAGGTGCAAGTGATGGAGATATTTTTTTTTATTTGAATAGAATAGATTTGATTAGAATTAAAAGCATGTTAATTACCAAGATGTAAGAGACTGACACCAAACAGAAATCCCATAGAGACCAATGGAGAAGTGTGAGGATGAGAAACAAGATGGATAAGTTTGAGTCCTGTCCCCCAAAAGTAGAGCCTCACCTCCTTGTAACCTTCCCAGCATCTTAAAAACATCTCCATTATTCATACCTGTAACTCCCGTCTCTATTTATGCAAAAGCTCTGAGGGTGTGCACATGCACTTACGTTCGTCGAAGATCTAGCTAAGAGTTGTAAAGTTGTGTATTGTGAGGATTTTCTGAGACTATGTGTGAGTTTAAGGATGCACACATTTCTGTGTGTCAGCAGTGGGACTAGGTATGTAGGAATTCCAGTGATTCAGCTCCCTGAGGAGAGTCTTCCTCATTTCCCTGTAAACACAACCCGTTTTCCTGCTGACAAAGTCATGAACCCCCCCCAGGGTGCTGTGCTACAGGATATAGATAGAAAAGGGAGGCCGGCCGTGGCCCGTAGCCCAGTGCTGGGTGCAGAAGAGAGTGAGAGAGTGAATGAGGAGAGAGAGAGAGAGAGAGAGAGAGAGAGAGAGAGAGAGAGAATGGATTGGTGTGTTTGCTGCTGATTGTAGCAATACAGTGAAGCCCTCTTTCTATCCCTCCTCTGCTCCTCCATCTTTCAGCCTCTCCCACTTTCTCCCCGTCCGTTCTCTCTCTGCATCCTTCCTCCATCTCTCTCCACCTCCCTTTATAGTTCTTTGTCTATGCTGCTCTCGCTTCTTTCCTGCCAATATGTATCGTTGGCTACTTTGTCAGGACTTTTTTTTTTTTTTTACTTTACGACTCATTGGGGAGCCATCACCTGTCAGCGCGCTGCAATACTGCCGACGGCCCCCCCGGTCTCACACAAGCCAGATTGATTATTATGTGCATTGGAGAAATAGAAGCCTAATCCCTTTGAAAGCAGTTATTTAAATTTTAGGACTTTTTTTGGTGTGTTGCTGCTGTGTACACTGTTGCCTCTGCTTACAGGGATTATAGTGGGAGACAGATGAAAAGAGGGAGAAATAAGGATTTCTGAATTTAAAGATAAGTAAAATAAGCTGGTGAGGTAAACTTTTTGCTAATTAAAGTGTCTAATTTGCTGCCTTTATGTATCTGAGTCATCACTGCTTTATGTAACATTTAAAGTATAGCTGTCATGTGATGCTGTACTGGTTTTAATACACACTCACTCCATAGAGACTCACTTGTTCGTTGTCATGGTGCTGTTTGTTCCCAAGGAGACAGGGAGCTCTGAACCCTGACCTTTTTGGCCTGCTCTCCTGGGACAACGTTGGCGTGGAACAACTTTCTCTCCCCGAGTCCTCTAAGGTGGATGAAATAAGAGCGTTTCTATCAGATCATCACTTTTCAGACCTGTCCTCAGTCAATGACCCCGCTCTCTTATGTAAGCATGTGTTTGACGAAGCATGTATGGACGCTTACACAGTGCATGAGTGAGACCTCAGCAGTGTGTGTCAGGACAAGGACATCTTGTTACGACACAGCTTGCGACTTGTTTGAGTGTGTGTTGTTGAGTGTGTGTTTGTAGATGTGTGTGTGTGTGTGTGTGTGTGTGTGTGTGTGTGTGTGTGTGTGTGTGTGTGTGTGTGTGTGTGTGTGTGTGTGTGTGTGAGTTGACTCAGCATGAGACTCAAACTTCCCTTCCTGCAGCTGTAATGTGAGCCAGCACACAACATCCCGCGTCAGTGCTGAGGCTCTGTCTTTGACACTCCGATGAAAGAAAGATGGCTGAAAGCCACCGGCATCTGTTTGACACAACTTCAAATGCTTTTGCACCTCCTGTGCTGTTTTGTCTCAGCTAGCAACTGGCATCAAAAAAGTCTCCACAATTTTACTTAGACTCCTATGCTGTAGAAATACGGTTTCTAGTAACCTTTATTAATCTGGTCCTGATTAATATAATACAGCTACAATACTCTGACAAGCAGCATTCTAATCATTTGTTGCGTCTCTCTCCCCTTTAAATAGGTAGCATTAATAGTCCTTGAGTTGTTTAAAGAGACCAAGCAGCTTATTGAAGTCTTAGTGCGACAAGATGACAACAAAATAAAAACTAAAATAGTTTGTCTTGGAGTGCATTGAGTCCAACAGTCAAGCTCTCAAATAAAAAAGTATTCTAGCACACTCTAGTGGTGGTTCATAGAACTATGCACAGTCTAACATTCATCACAGTGGTTAAAAGCTGACATTCATTATAAACTTGCCATACTGATTTTTTTTAAAACCATTTTCTGAAATATTCTAAAAGCTCAAACTACTTTCTACTGTCTCAGACACCTAATTACTGCAGAGTAGTATTATATTATAACAATTGGGAAACTAGTTGATACGGTGATACAGGCAAATGGACTATAAACACTACAGATACAATTAAAAGAATATAGAAAACAAGATTATGTTAAACAGCATCAACAATCATTTACTTACCTGCAGCTAGACTCCCATTTCCGCTGTCCATAGGTGGCATCCCAGACTCATTTGGGTCTGCCCCCCTGTCTTCTGGCTCAGTGTCTCCTCCAGGTAACTCAGTGGCCTCTCTAGAATCTGTCTTACACTGGCTCTCTCTTATTTGGACATCAGAACAATGGTGCTGCTCTGTCTCCATCTTATCTTCAGTGCTTGTATCAATGCCTGCACTGCTCTCCCTCTGCACTTCCAGATCGACCTCCATCACTTCTATTCTTTCCTCTGTGGTTCTCTCCATGTTATCAGCAGTGGTGTCATCCAGGACTAATTTGTTGGGCTCACACTGCATCAGTGAGTCTTCCGTGTGGAGCTCCTCTGATGTTCCGGTCACAGTCTGACTCATGTCCTGAGGGTTTTCAACTTTTCGGCTCACCTTGTGTTGTCCCCTTTCTGCAGTAACTGAGATTTTTTTCGGACTGCTAGTATGAGATATGTCTTTATCCTCAATGCAAGGTGGATGTTCAGGTGTGTTAAGTCTGTACTCAACATCTTTATCTTCCTTCTGCCTAGACTTTGCAACCTCAGAATAACAATAGAAACTTTTGTCAGTATTATTTGTAAATACAAAGTTCGAACTCCTTTCTAAACTAGTGTTCTCATTGGTTCCCCAAAGTAGAAGTCCCTCTGTTTCATACGCTGATCCTTTCTCATTTGGCATGGGTGCATCCCGACATCTTGTCTCTTCACACGTTGCTCCATCTTGCATTTCCTGTTTTCTGTTTGACATTTGTGCTGTACCTGCCTGCATCATATTTTCTGAATCCACTATTTGCTGAACTCCTTCCTCTGACTGTTGATACAGTATGCGTCCATCTTCTCCTCCACTAATAACCTCTCCATTAGAGTCGGATAGAGGTAGCTGCCTCTTTGCTTGGCTGTCCAAAGCTACAGGGCTGTCTAGCCTCTTTCTGGAGATACTCCAGCTATCTGCATCTTTGTTTTCTTTCCATGCATCTGAGGAGTAATTATCTGTCTCTTCACTTGCTTTAAGGCAAGAAGAAAGTCGGTAACAAGCCAATGCATGCCCCTCTTTATTGGCATTACGGAGCACGGTTGTGGGGAACAAAACCTCATCCGGATCCTCCTCGTCTGGAGAAAGATTGTGGATGAAAGGCGGCCTGATTTCTTCAGTTGAGCTATGAAAGTAGAAGACAGAGTGTGCCAAATTTATAATGCATGCTTTTCACTCCCAAAACCAGCAACAGAAGATCATTAATGCATGCTAAACTTCAGACTGCTTTCCTTTTAGCTACCCCAAAGTTAGAGAAGTACCTTAAAGGGAAGTTGTGACAGAATGTTCTCTAAACCCTTAGACATTATTAAATACTTGAAATACTCTCACTCTCAAGCATGTCATATGCATACATAAATTAACACACTTGAGAACAACCCTAAAATATTAGCTTCATTTTCTCTGCTTCTTACTTTCTCCATGGTGTAGCTTGATGTTCATGAATTCTCTCTGGTATTTGGGGGGGCGGGGAGCTGCATCTGTCTCTGTGGGAGAGAGACGCTGCCATCTCCTCATGCTGAGTGAATGGCAGAGGCTGACTAGACTGGCAAGCAGGGGGTTCGGAGTACCTTCTGTGGGAATGAATCTGTGAGCCCCGATAATGAGACGTCTGCCTTTGGAGTGAGGAATCCCAGCGGACGGAGGAACGGGAGGCGGGCTGGGATGACAGGGAGCAGTCGGGTGTCTGCGAGTACTCATAGCAGGCCGAGGTCTGAGAACTCTGCCGCTGGTTGGAGGCGTCATGGTAAGAAGTGGCAAAGGAGGACACCTGGAGACCGGACCCTGGTCTGAGCCATAAAAGGGATTTATTTTACTTCTTCTGTTTTACACTTCCATTAAGCACATTAGGGATTATATTAAGCTATCAGTATATTAAAATCATGTCTCATTTACATTAAATACCGCCTATTACAGAACAGTCCAACCATACAATTACATCTTTCAACATCCAAAATCCAGTGTGAGGTCCTTCTGCCGTTTGTACTAATATACTTTATTAAACTGCTGCAGATTACACCCCAGGCCAAGATGCTACTGCGCTAATCGGCTCACGTTAATGACTACTGTAAAAATATCATGTTAATAAAATGGATACTCTAACTTGACTTAGAAGTGGATTGTTTTTATACTGGTGTGTAGCTGCTACTTAAGCCGACGTACCGGTCTGTGTCTCTCTCTTTGCTCTCCTCCTGACTCATGCTCCAGCTGCTCTGAGCCCAGGGCTCCCTCTGGCTGCCATTAAACCCCTCCACTACTACATAGGAAACAAACAAGACAGCAATACACTCTATATATTAAGTATTAAATTACCTTTATATAATGCCCTATTTTGCATCAAAACTATTTATATCTTTGTCACAATATCCTGCAACAAGATTAAGTAAGATACTCTATGACTGCACCCTGACTGACTTTGCCTGTGATCGTAGGAGAAGTTGTGGTTGCGTCTGGCTGCATGAAGACTCTGGGCCCGCAGAACAGCCAGGATCTTCTGGGCGGCCTGGGACAGAGGTCCTGAGTACAACCTGCTGCTAGACTGCTCCATCTCTTCCCTGTCTGAATGCCTGCTGCTCTCTCTCTACCTGAGGATATCTGACTCTTCAACTGTCATTGGCCTAAACAGGACGAAGAGGAGATTTATGTCAGTTAAACGCAGATCTGGTTTGAACTGGCATCTCAAAAACACATATAACCCTCCAGAAATAGACGTTCACAATTAAAGCTCCATAAAGATAACATTTTAATTTATTTATCTGAAGACAAAAAGAAAACATGTATTTTAGAACATCACAGGACAAAACAAGACACATTAAATTATCTGGTTAGTTTATGTAAGAACTGTTTGAAATGAACACATTTTAAATGAATCCCAATAATTATATGCAGCATTTCTCATAAAGAACCAAACATTTTCCCAAGTTGTGATCTGTCCCAAAAATGAAGACTGGGGAAAGGGATTGATCTCCGTCTCTTGCACAAAACAAGTGAAGGTGCAGATTTTGAGGAAGTTCACACTTGTACAAACTGTACCAGGGAGAGGCTTCCTTAGTTAACCTCCTCCACTGAAAGCACAGTGTACTTATCAGACATCGTTAAGCTTTATAGCACAGATCGACTCCCTTAGCAGAGAAACTGTACGTTAATGTAGAGTGCTCCTCCTTCCTTCTGGCAGGCTTTACTGTTGGCCTCTCTTCGCACTCATTTTGCCCTCCAGATCTTCCACTACTTTCTTCAGCAGCCGGGCATCCAAGTGGAAGTAGATGTACAATTCCCTCTCCCGCCTGAGGAGGGCATTGCGCTCCAGCTGAGAACGCTTGGCTTTAACCTCCCCCATGATTTCTTGCATTACATGCTGCAAACTCTGCAGCTGAGACTCTGTTTCCACAAGCTTCACCGTCAGCTCCTGTAGAGACACAGGGAAAGGGGTCGGGAAATGAACACAGAAATAAAAACCTATGGGCTAAGTGAGCACATGTATGAATCAAACATAACTAGTTGTACAAATAAGGCAATTTATAAAGACAATTATTGAAGTTATTTGCAAGTTTTTCTGTTAATATCTCACAAAAACATAATGTGTCAATACAAAGTACAACAGAGGACTTTTCCTGCTATTTAAGCTTGTTTCGTGCATTAAAGCAGTTTTTCCTGAGAGCCATTAATCAGTGCTTGAAATTGTGATATTTTAGAAAAATGTCCAAAAGAAAGAACATATTGTGCTACCAGCTTCCCTCACCAAAAGTGATAAGTAATTTAAAATTCAACTGACTCACATTAAGGATTGCTTCTGAAAGGCACTCTGTGTGGTTGACCAAGATGACTGTGCATAAAATGAAAGGAAACAAACCCACCTGTGCATTGGGGCAAAGGAGCTCCTGGTCAGTGATGGCCGTTGGACGTACCTGCGGCCCTAAGATCAGCTGCTGGAGCTCTGTGTACATTGCCCTGTGGAGCGCCTCACAGTCGCCATAGAGACGAGCAGCTGTGTAGTCCTGCGTACGGCCGGCACCAGCTAGAGCATCTCGGGTCACCTGGAGGTTGCCTGCGAGGTCACGAGCTGCTTGGTCCAATGCTTCATACGTCCGAAAAGGCTCTGAGCGACCATGGTCTGGATCATGGTCCAGGATCTGGAGCAGCCTGAGCAAAGAGTTACATACTGAATTACATTCCAAAGGGAGATAAGGACAGAGTGTCATGAGCACAAAGCAACCAACATAGCACCACAGTATTGCAGAGGAGTTGAGTGAATAATCCTTTTTAGGTCTGCAAATATTCTCATGCCAACTAGAACAGCCACCAGAGTGAATGAATAATGCCTCATCCATAAAGATGAGAAGGATAATATTATAATACAGTCAGGCATACTAAAGTAAAAAAAAGTTTGAAATTTCAAACACGAATGCTTCTCAAAGGCTGCTTCGATTTTAAAATTTCTATATATGATTTTATTTCTTTTTAACCCTTGGGGATTATAAACATGCATAAAACACACCAAACCTTTTGAGAAATGTCTCTTATTTTATAACAAATAAATATATAAAAACAACAATACTGTAGAATAAAGGAATTCTTAATAATGAATGACTATAATTAAACAGAAACACGTGTGTGGCGGTGCTATACCGTTTGTTTCCGCCGAGAGCAGAGAAATGTTTGGGCGAGTCGTTTCCAGGTAATGTCATGGAGACGAGCCAAGTCAGAGCCCTCCCCACTGTAGTTTGTGTCTGTGCATAATCCATGTTGGACTAATGCCAAAAAGGCTGAGCAGAAGCCTGCAGGTTTGCAGTTGGGCACTGCCAAAGCTCTGAATATTTGCTGCCGATAACTACCGAAGCTCCAGAGCCCAGAAAATGGTATTTAGGAAGCCTTTGTCTCCAGAACACAGAGCTCGAGTCTTCTCACCTGCTGAAGGCTGCATCCTTGCAGCTGATGATCGGGTTAGGCCTGGGGTTGATAGCCAGGTCAGGGTGTGCCAGGGACTCAATTCTGAGGGTTGCCGCGTCACCTTCCTTTACCAGTCTGCTATTTACTTCCCCCAACTGCTTAAGACACATCCTCCACCTCCTTAACTCCATCTCCTGACCCAGGAGCACCATCTCAAAGGACGCCTTTTGGCGGAGTAGGCAGTCTCGAACCTAAGAGGATAAAAGTGCTTTTGTCTTACTATGGCTGTTGATTAATATTTCCACATCATACCCAGAGTTGTATTTGTTATTAATTCTAAATTTGTTAGATCTATTCAGTAATTAAGTCACTCTTAAACAAGAGGACACGGGTACACAGGTACCCTGCACTTTCGAAATACATGTTAATACAGAAACTGAGGGTGAAATGGGGGATATCACCAACTAACCTGATCCTGTCTGGAGGTGTAGTAGTCCTGCCTGGCTAGTTGCAGATCCAGGTCTCCCCTCACTACCGGCACATTAAGCAACTTGGCTGACTCTCTAAGGGCAGCGGGTACTGGTCCATGGAGCAGGGCCTCCAGCTCAGCCTCCACCGCCTGCAGCTCCTTCCTGGACACCACCTCACGGACATGCAGTGAGGAGGACATGGAGATGCTCTGGTAGAGAGACGAGATAGGAGAGCTTGGGACAGGAACTGAATAGTAATAACTGAACAAACTATGAGAGCTGTCATACTATTTTCAAGAGATAGTAAAAATCACAATGTATGTCTGTTTGCGGTACCTTGGTATGAGAGGACTTCTCAGAGAGCCATTCCAGTCCAGCCTTGACACTCTTCTCCTCTGCACTGGCCTGCATCAGTTGGTGCTGGGCCACAATATGTGACCACTGAAGTCTGGCCATCTCCGTCCTCCTGCCATCCACCATTTGCTCCTCCCTCCCTCTCCCCTCGTGCTGATTCTCTTCATCCTCTCCATCTTCGCAAGAACTGAGGTCAAGGACCTGGAAGCGCTCAGAGCAAGAAGTCTCAACAATGTCAGCGATGCCCTGGAAGAAATGCTTCTTAGTGAAGACAGCTAGTGTTTTAGTGTTGAGCTCCTCCTGATGCAGGTAAGGATCCAGGGGCAGCTGAGAGAAGAGGACAGCTGGGCTTTTGGAGATAGAAGGGTTTAACGAGGTCACAGGGTCTCCTTTCCCTTTTTGCGTAGCCTCTGGGAGATGTGAAGCAAGCTTCCTCACCTCACCTGTTAGGTTCTGTAATAGAGTGTTGGTGTCAGCATTCTCAGCTCCAATGGAAGCACTGGCATCCTTCAGCTTACATGCATCACTCTCCAGCTCTGCAGTGAGTCGTAGGTCAACATCTGCACGGGTGGTGGCCACAACCTGCAACCTGTTAAACCGCCGCTGCTTCAGGTCTTTTTCTTTACGCAGCGCCTGGAGCTCTGCCTCCAAGTCCTCTATGGCCACATCCCCCTCGGCTGCAAACACGGAGGATGAAGATGAAGAAGAGGGCCCCAAGATGTTGGCACTGCTCCCATCCGAAGGTCCGATGGTTTTAAGGACCTCTCCCAAGGCTGCTTCATCCAGACATGGCTTGCCAGACTTTCGTAGCTCCTGAAAAGCATGTGCCTCCTCCGCGGTGAGAACGTTGCTCTGGTTGAGGGTCCGACAGACAAAGCGCAAGAAGTGAAGGTTCTCCGGGGCACAGTCAAAAAGCCAGTCGAAGTCGGAGGCCTTCAACGACGATGCACCAGGATAACCTAGACGGCCCAAGGCCTCCACAAACTGGCCACCGTTTAACATGTTGGTTCAGCACTCTGTGCCCCCTTGCTGTTGTGCTATTCAGTCACAATGCAGCAGCATGTGGATTGTGGAGGATTAGGTGGAGACCAATACAAAGAGTGAGAGTACGTATATAGAAACGCATATTCGTGATCTCTTAAGACTAAGGATTTCATGAATAGATTTGGAGCAGGGTGAATCAAGACACTCAAACATCTGTAATATAGAGCCCCATCCGCATCTGCTCTTTTTGTAGGTTTCAGGTAATACAGTTGTTATAAACATCCCCACTGCACTCTATTAAAAAGACACAGGAATAATTATATATATAGTATAACATGCAAAATTGTGAGAGACACACAAACCACACAGAATGAACAGTAGCAGTTAAATGAATGACTTCTATAAAAGGTTATAATGTTTCATATTTGTAGTCACTGTCAGGTAACTTAACATAATTCAACAGCACCACAATAACAACCTCTCTAAATAAAAAAACACTTATGCAAAATCTGAATATTATAACAATTCATAAATGTGAGATTTATTGCAGGGTTATTGAATTAGACTGAGCTGACAGAGGGACGTCTCCTGCAAACAGACCTGCTGCAACAGCTAGCTTAGCTAGCTTAGCTTAGCTTAAGCTAGCTAGCTAAACAGCTGCAGGGTCGTTAAACGCTTAACAGTAGATATAATTAGCCTGCTAACTATCATGGCTCGTGTCCAAATGCAATGTTTCTTTAGCCACAAAAGCCAAATTCGTGAAACAACCATCCCTCATTTACTTACAAGTCCCAGAAGCCCCGGTGTTGTTAGCACCTTGTCCTAGCCAGTTTCCTTTCCGCGCCAAACATCCGAACGTAGACACGCAGTGACGACGTAACGTCCTGCGTCATACGTCAGAACGCTACGTCAACCTTCCAACCAATCAGGTTGAAGGGTTGAAGCATAGGTCCCGCCTCCTTTGTCTCCACGCTGTGGGTATAACAGACCTGCTCCCTGCTGCCCTGTGCTCAGTGAGTTTCCATTTCTGCCTTTACTTCTGTTGAGAACGAACTCTGGTGAGTCCTCTCGTTCATATGCATGTTAAATAACATGCTCACATTTACTAGATTACCGGCTAATATGTATTAGAGGTAGCATCAGTTAACATAAGGGAGACAGACCCACAGCAGGGAGTTCATGTCTCACTTATGACTTTGTGATTGTATACTATTTGCTCTTTTGAACTAATAACTAGTGTTATCTTACTTATTAGTTGTATTTACATCATCACATAGTAGAAAACTATGTTGAACCATTGATGTGGTGGAGTTGTTTAATAAGAAAATGAATGGACTTGCTTATTCCTGTCTTTGAAATGTGTGTGTGTGTGTGTGTGTGTGTGTGTGTGTGTGTGTGTGTGTGTGTGTGTGCTGATTATCTACATACCTCTTTAATTACAGTTTCACATTTCATATCTTGGATGTGCCTTAACAATGCACATACCATTGTTATAACAAGTACACAGCCAAGATAATGCAATGTATGGAGAAGCTTTTCATTTATGTATTCACAATATAATGTAGAGCCAACTTCACTCTGTGCTGCTTTGATAATAACTTCTATTAAGTCTTGTTTCCTCAATTTTTCTCACCTCTTTAAATAATGTGTGACTATAGCTTTCACCATCATTCACTTGTTAGTAACAGCTGCCACACACAAGGAATCATGGTCCAAGCCAAGACGTGGATCCTGACCAAGCACTTTGACGGCTTCCCGAATGACAGCAACTTTGCTCTCAAGGTGGAGGAGCTCCCTGCGCCCAGAGATGGAGGTAAGACCATTTTTTTTGGTTCTCTCTATTCTCTGTACTTAAGCTTGAAGAGGAGTTTACACTACGTGTCTTCATCTTGTCTTAAACACTAAACATCAACCACTTTAAATGAGTCAGTATTGATGTCACTGAGTCAGAGACAGAAGAGAAAAAAAGTGTGTTTAGGTGTACAGTAAACTTGTTTTTGCCCTGAGGTCTCTTTTTGTTTCAGAGGTGCTTCTGGAAGCAGTGTTTCTCAGCGTGGACCCATACATGAGGTGAGAGAAGAGCAGGGTTGTGCATCTTAAAGAATATTCAGAATTATTATTGTGAAGCCCTCTTTAACAAATGATTCATTCATCAAAAAAATGCATACATAATAAATGTAATGTACTGTTTGTCTTTACAGACCATTTAGTAGGGTTCGCATGAATGAAGGCGATGTGATGATTGGATCTCAAGTGGCCAAGTAAAGAACACAAACACACACACCCACACACAGAGGAATGTCTTTACTGTGATTGCACTGATGTTTACTTGAACAGAAACCGTCCTGCACCTGCTAATAATTACTGAAGCCTTTGATTCACAACAGCAGACAATTTAAATGTCCTTGGCCGAGTGTTCAGACGCTCAATCGGTTTCAGTGGGAAAGTTCTCTGAAGATAAACATGCAGAATAAATTACTTTGTGACCGAACTTTACAAACAACCTCAAAGTAATCTGTTTGAAAGGCACATGTTATGTATTTTCTTCACTTTTGTTGCGAGCCAAAGTGAACAAAACACATCTGCCGCATGGTTTGATATCATACTGTTGTCTTTTAATCGTCTGTGTCTGCCATCTGTTTGGCTTTAACCAGCATTAGTAGCAACATTAAATGAGCTCAGTGACATGAAGTGATATGGCGAAAGGTTGAAAGATTACGTTTCATCTTCTGTTTTTGCGTTCTTTTTTTTCTGTAGAGTGATTCAAAGTAACAATCCAGCATTTCCTGTGGGAAGCCATGTTGTTGGTCGTTGCGGCTGGAGAAGCCACACGGTCTGTGATGGGAAGGACCTCATTCCCATCATGCCTAACTGGCCGCAAGACGTGTCGTTGTCCCTGGCTCTGGGTGGCATCGGCATGCCTGGGTAAGACAGATGTTGGGTGGCCTCCACGGGTAGAAATTGAATGCAGAGGAGTTATATCAATTCATTTCCTCAAAGACTATTTACTGTGACTTGTTTTTCCATCTTAACAACAATGATTAAGAGGAAGTTGTCTAAGTGGAATAAGAAATAAAATAAAAATACAAGACATAACAGCTTTAAGAGATGCAGGAAGTCATTTTTTAGTGGAAAAAGAAAGTAAGGTAGGAAACGCTGGTTGATAACAAAAAGTAAAAGGTTGGCTTGACTAATATGCATAAAGGGAATACCTAACCCTTCCTGAGTAAATGTAAGATACGCCTGCTAATCTGTAAAAAAGTTTTTCCATTTCCATGCTTATGTTAAAGTGGTAGAGTTTATCTCTCAGCATCGCAGAACAGCCGAGTTCTGTCGTTCTTTGAGCAAATAAACAAGTGAGGCTCCAGATGTTTTGTCCTGCTGGTGAGTTGAAGTCACTGTATAAACACCGGTAACCTTGGTTAGGAAGCAGCTATAAAGAGTTTACATTACGAAGGACAAAAGAGGCTCCTCTGCGAGACTGGCGGGAGAACATGCAGTCGTGCTTTTACAGATTTTGGGTTGTTGGATTTTCCTCTCCAGACTGACGGCACTGTACGGGATAGAAGAGGTCTTGGGACTCCAGGAGGGTGAGACCCTGCTGGTGAATGCTGCAGCGGGGGCGGTGGGCTCCGTGGTGGGCCAGATTGCCAAGATCAAGGGCTGTAAGGTGGTGGGTTCAGCGGGATCTGACGCCAAAGTTGCTTTCCTCAAAGAGCTGGGCTTCGACGTAGCCTTCAACTACAAGACCGTTGGTTCCCTGGAGGAGGCCCTGAAGAAGGCTTCTCCGGACGGATACGACTGCTTCTTTGAAAACGTGAGCAAATGCTCCTGTCTCTGTTTCGCAGATGTGTTTGAACTTCATTATTGCTATTAGCTTAAGTTATTTAACTGACACATTCTTTTTCATTTTAGGTGGGAGGCCCTTTTTCAAGTGTTGCCATACAGCAGATGAAGAACTTTGGAAGAATAGCCGTGTGTGGAGCTATTTCCACATACAACGACACGATGCCCCAAACAGGTGTGTAGATCCCCTCTTTTACTTTCTCTGTCAATAATACTGCTTTTTGTTTTTGCTTGTGGAATTGTGTTCGTATTGAAATGCAGTTAAAACTGTGTGTAAACAAGTTATTCACCCTTTTACACCTTCACATATGCAGATCTTTTCATTTATTTGTCCACTAGAGGGCGACATTGTGTTACTGACATGTTGGAGTAGATGTATAATCAGACCTTTGTCTTGACAGAATTGTTTTCTTAGACTACCATTGACATTTTTTTCTTCTTCAACCATCTCTGTCTCTCTTTTAGGCCCGTACCCCCACCTCACCATGATCTTCAAGCAGCTGAAGATGGAGGGCTTCATGCAGTCCAGGTGGGAGCACAAGCACCCCGAGTCCTCCAAGAGGCTGCTGGGATGGTTGAAAGAGGTGAGGGACTGAAAACAATTTATTATGATGTTGGAGCGAATTCAGAATTTTGGTGTGTTTCTTCGAGAAAGATCCGATCTCAATTAATGGGGTTGCCTACGTTCCTGCTTCATCTTAATTTCTTTGATTTATTTATTCTGCATCTGCAGGGCAAACTGGTGTGTCGGGAGCACATCACAAAAGGCTTTGAAAAGATGCCAGCTGCTTTCATGGGGATGCTGCAGGGAGAAAACGTCGGCAAGGCTGTTGTCGCGGTCTGATGTGGATCAATGGAGAAGAATCAGTATTATTCATAACCGACACATAGTTACAGAGTTCATACGTGAAGGACTATATACACTAATAACCAGTTGTTTTCAAATTAACATGTCAATGAAAAAAATGTGATTTATAATGTTTAGCATTAGTTTAGGAGTTATAGTTAGACGGTCCTTTTCATTCTTTAAAATTCAGATGCTAGGTTTGGATTTCTATTCATGGTAATGAACATTTTGATATAATGCATTTAAAGAATAAATACAAAATTAAACAAATGTACATGTCACTTTTAAAGAATCAGGATTTTAGAGTTATAAACCAGAAACCTTACTGACAATTGTTTAACCAATTCTTTAAAGTTTTGACCATCATCCAAATGACTGTCTCCATATTTGAGTGTACACAGCATCGTCTGGTAGAGATCAGAGCGCTGTGGGGAATCCGCGAGGCACAAGGAGGTCGGGTTGCTCTACGAAGACGACACAAGATTGTCGGTACTTGGATGTGATGTGTGAATCTGCTGCTGATACATTTGAACATTATTCACTGTAACAAAACAAACCAAGTGCTTTGAATGAAGTGACAACTTTTGTATAGGTAATAAAGTTTGGGGCTTTCTCTCTAATTTTCTGTTGATATTATCTTGTATTAATTCATGCAAGTCCTGCATCTACAAACTGAGGAGAAAAGGGAAAAATGCGTTCCTTTCAATCCTAAAAGGAGCAGAGTCTAGATAATAAAGCAGGCACTGTTAGCCTCGTGCTGCAGGGTGCGGCTTTTTGTTTGATCCGAAAATAGACTATTTTTAGACATTAATTAGAATTTCATTGGGTTGTGATGAGTGCCTCATCTCCATGGTAACATAGGAAGCTGTTTGTCCTGTAAAATAACACAAGGTTTACCCACTTTGGTGTAGAAGTGTGAAGTTTGCATACCTACAAGGGTGTGAGTATTGTATACTGACCCAGTAATAAAAAGTAATTGGTCCATTGGACCAATCCCAAAATCACACTTACCAGTAATGATACACTTACCAGTAATGATGCTCTGGGGCACAGCTAAATGCCCCACTGACCAAAATGATGTTATCGTGATAATGGAATGGTTTAGTTTCCACCAAATTAGGAAAAAAATAAATAAAGACCTTTTCAATATCACCTCGTTTTTGGGGATCAAAACAAATTTGATGGAAAGTAAAAAAAAGCACTAAATCTGTGTATCTCTGTCTCAGGGGGACATAAGATAAGACTAATAAAGGATTATCTTATCTTATCTTATCTAGGATTTGGAAATAAAATGATAACTCTTCTATGGTCTAATATCCAAGCAATGCTTTTTGAGCACATTGAAAGCTATGAGTGGGGTATGGGGTGGAGTACATTACGTCTGGAAATAGTTAGGGAACCTAAGTGGGAAGGTTAGAAGGCAGAGATACAAACCGATAGTGATGACGTAGTGATGACGTCACGTACGGGACTTACCACTGGTGTAATACTACACTGCGCAGACTCAGTCGTTTACGGTAAGCCAAGAATTTGTCAAGTCATTGTGACTTGAATTTGACTGAACTTTTAAAGTCCAAGTACTGAAATAATAATTACCCTTAGGGGATGTTTATATTTATACCCACAACAAATTGCCACACAAGGTAATGTTGGTTATTAAAACAATAGTAATCATCACTGAAAGGTTAAAGTGTAAAATCAGTATTTTCTCCATCGGCTGTTCATGCAAACTATTACAAAACACGTGGAAGTATTTATTGAACAGACAACATTTCACATGAGTATTTCACTCACTATCTAGGATGGAAAAAACCCAACACAGAAAAAAAACAACCAAAAAAGAAAGTTACTGACATCCTTCAAAATAAAACATCTTAACAGAAAACGCCCTGCAATGCATAACACAGAAACAAAACAAATAGTGTATTAATAGTGAAATATGTACGAAACATAAATGCTATTAAAGTGCATTGCACAACCGCAGCGTACACCCACTGCTTCAACGCTGCTTCACAATAACAGAAGCTTTTATTTTGTAAAGTACACGGACTTCCGGTCTGGTCCGGGCTGTGATTGGCCAGCTTGACGCAGCCGCCATATAAAGCGCAGCGTGTCTCCTGCTCTCTCTCAGTCACGCACACAGGAGTTATCCACGCCGACCCTCTGACCCACAGCAGCCATGATCGACGACGTGAAGACGCTGGTGAGTTGGGTTTGTTTTGCAGCGGGTTTGTCTGCCGCCACGCCGGGTCTTACGTTGGACTTTGGCCCTATTTACGTAAACAGCGTTTAAGAATCTCACCGGCGTGGACGTAAGCGTCGGCTGGCCACGTGACGCAGCATTACGTCCCATACGTCACTCTGCGTAGCTTACACATTCTGGAACACGTGTTACGTCATTTACGCACAGTTGTGGCTTTAGAACGTAAAGGGTCATTTCGTGTGTGTGTGTGTGTTGCCACCTGTTCAGGCTTTTTTATTTTTTTACTGCATTGACTTTAAATGCAGCCTAATCAAGTCTCATTTTTATTATTTATAATAACATTTATTTATAAATGCATTTATTTGTTATTAACACAATACTGCCTCGGATGTTTAAAGGCTATGGGATTAGGAAGGCCATCCATAATGCACAGTGTTGCAATGAGTGTTTATTACAGTGGTGGGTGTGTGTGTGTGTGTGTGTGTGTGTGTGGTGTGTCTGTGTGTGTGTGTGTGTGTGTGTGTGTGTGTGTGTGTGTGTGTGTGTGGTGTGTGTGGTGTGGACTTGGCATGCTGTGCTGAAACGTTACACCTACAGAAAGTGAAAGCATGGACCACTGACCAAATACATAACCACAGTGGATGATCATGAAACAAGTGTCACAACGTTATACTCTTTAAATATAAGCTGCAATAACTGAGAGCAGGTTTATTAATGCAAGCAGCTTTAATTATTAATTTATTTTTTATGTAGGCTGAATTCAAGAAAATCCTGGCTGATGCTGGAGACAAGCTGGTCGTGGTGGACTTCACAGCCACCTGGTGTGGCCCCTGTAAAATGATAAGCCCAGTGTTTCAGGTAAGTGTAACATTTTGACACTAAGTGTTATTAAAGCCATAGTCTTGTGATTTATGAATGCTTGGAAAAGGGGGGGGGGAATTAGAAAGATCATGTTTGCCTTTTCTGTACTCTAATACATTTCTGCTTGGGGAGGATAGTGACTTTCCATAATCCATTTAAATCTGGAATAATTCCAAGCCACTCCAATGTTTTTGGAGACTGTTGGTCACCTCCATAAATCTGTGGATATGAGGTATTTTAGACGCACCGTAGTTGCACCCTTTGTGAAACAAATGTTGCTAGTCTGTGAGCCTTTTTACAGAGCGACATGTGGTTCACCAGTGTGTTTCTTGTTGCTCGGGCAACCGTTTGCCAAACTGTTCCAACCACAAGTAGGACTTGGCTGGAAAGTGCCATGGCTGTGCATAACTTTGATTTGAATAAAAGGACCAACATTTAAAGGAGCACACATTTCTCAATGCATGCTTTCTGGATCATTTGGCAGAAGGCGTCATGTTAAGATAAGATAATCCTTTATTAGTCCCGTAGTGGGGAAATTTGCATGTTCATTCTGTCATTAATAATGCTCATTGATCCACTCTCATTTCAGCAAGAAGATGGAAAGCCTGAGAACAAGAACGTGATTTTCGTGAAGGTGGACGTTGATGAAGCTGATGTAAGTGTTTGTATTTTATTTTTTTTATTTCACTTGTCATGTTTTTAAGTCTGAAGCACCAGTTAACTTCTGACTTCTCCACATGGCCATCAACAGAGGAACTTTTACACACAAACTATCTTTTGGGAGGTTTAGAAGGGGGTTTGCCTTGTCATTAATACTCAAAGCAATGTGGACTATTCATGAAATCCATCTCACCAGGCCATGTGGAACCAACCAGCTGGCTCATGTGACCAAAGTGCAAAGTTTTTTTTTTTTTTTTTTTTTTTCTTCTGTCGGCACTAAACATAATGAACCAAGAACAAACTTTGCTAATTGTTAGAATATTTAAAAACCTGTGAGCCATAAACAATAGCAGCAGTGTTAACGAGTCGGTCCAGTTTATTTTGGGGGGGGGCAGAATGTCTGTCTGACACGGTGGCTCGTTGTTACTGCATGTAGTAACTGACACAAGGGCAGTGCTCACTGTGTAGGCTGTTCCAGCTGTTAACCAAACTGTTAATCTGTTACCATGAACCTTTTTGATACCGTACACCTGTCCACTGTCGAGTCAGCGACGATTTGAAGGATCCAAATGGTAATACAGTGACCAAATCACTATAACCAAGTTGCTCATAATCTTCTAACTAGTTCAGTTATAGATACTTTTGACAGTCTAATTTATTGCTTTCCAGTTCACACGTTTACGTTCTCCTCCCAGTCAGGGCGTATCAGTGTTTTTGACTCCCTCATCTAACTGTTGTTCCTTTTGCTCTTTTCAGGAGGTCAGTAAAGACTGCGGGATCAGCTGCATGCCCACGTTCCATTTTTACAAGAATGGAATAAAGGTAAGCAATAAATAGCAGAGGATCAAGTTCATGTGGCGTATGCTTTAGACATGTATGTGTTTAGAAAGAAAATATATCTAAACAAATCCACTTTGGTGGAAACAGGCTATTTCTTAAGTGGTGTTCATCAACCCCTCAAGGACATATCTGGCTCTAGTTGTTAATGCTCCACCCTCTGCATAAGATAAGGACTTAACTTCCTCTGTCTGCTGTGACTGACAGCTTTTTCTGGCAAAACCTGACTCTGGAAACAATGAGACAAAGTGGCTCGTACAAGAGAATTTTAGGACTAACTGTGGCATTCATCAATTTTCTTTAAAAAGAGAAAAAAAATTCTATTCAAAATGTGGTTTTTATTTTTATAAATCTGACTTTTTTTTATTTTTTAAATGTGCCGTCTCTAACTCTCCCTGTCTGCGTTTGTCTTTCAGGTGGACGAGTTCTCTGGTGCTAACAAAGACACGCTGCTTGAAAAACTGGTAGCTTTAAGGACATAAAATCCACACCGACCAATCCGCCCCCCCTCGTTGTATTAAAACCACACTAGCAGTCTGTACATGCCTAAGAAATTTCCCGTGAAAAGTTGTGTAACTATGACGCCTTGTAACTACTATTCCACACAGGCAACACTAATTTATTCCACTCGTATTGGTGACATACTCTCGTCGTGGTCGGCGTACGTCTTGACTGGCTGAAATTGGATTAAAACCTGATGACCACTTTTAACTCTGTTTTTTTTTATATGAGACATTGGCTCTGCTCCAACTCACTCCTGAACTTTCTTTTGTACCTTGTGTT
>NC_072455.1:21279867-21394867 GCF_027596085.1 Anoplopoma fimbria | reverse complement strand
AGGTCATACAGGTGTGCAAACAATCACAGAACAAACTGAAACATCAATTGAAAAATAAGGTATGTGTCTGTAAAAAAAAAAGCTCCCTATAGCTACAAAAATGCAATATAAAATCCTGAACACGGTTTTATAGTATAAAATATCTCAGTTTAAGCCTGTGACGTGATAATAGTGTTAGAACTTGAAGATATGTTTTACCGATTCAGTGAGTGTCAACATCTTTGTCTTTTAATAAACATAGTGTGCCACACAATAACCCCCCTCTGCTTCTCACACATGGAGCAGTCAGGAAGTATAAACTGCTTTGTGCTCCACAGCAGAGACCGTTAACCTTGGGTGGATACAGGTGAGTAATCCAGGTAAGATACCCTACATTGCAGATGTGTCAGCTGTAGTGCAGGGAGGAAAAGCAGCAGCTTGAAGAGTGGGACTGAAGCACTGACACGGCTCCTCACTGTTTCAATCCAATATGTCTGCATGCAACAGCAAAATGGAAGATGTGCACTCTGAAGTGGTTAAAGTCAGTGTGTGTTTGATTTTCCTGCAATGACTACAGTTTCGCTCTTTCCTAATCTAATATTCTGTTCTCTTATTTGTTGTCAGACATTTTGACTTGTCAAAAGTAGGTAAAGCACAGGTGTTACTAATAAAACTAACAATGGCCCTGTCCTATTCAAGTGTCCCAGTGAGAGAGAGAGAGAGAGCCAGCATGCACAACACAGGATCCTGAAGTCAAAGCAGCTAAATGGAATTCAGCCATCATTCATTTAATCATTTACACCTGAGTGATTTTCCTGAAGTGATGAGTGAAAATGTCCTCTGTTAAAAAAGGCCTTTTGGAGCTGATTCCTGTTACCTCCTCAAACTCACCACCAAGCTCCCCATGTAGTCAGGACTCATCGTTGTCTTCATCCAGAGAGCTGGACCTCTGATGCATGAGAGCGATATCATCCAGCACTGCTGTTCAAAGAGCTCATTAATGCCATCAATGTCACCTCCAGCATTGCTGGTAATTTGACCTTTTCACCATTTTAATCTGTTAAACCTTCATGGACCTAAAGCATTGAAACATATATGTATACCCTTACTCTGTGCCTTTGATGTTGTTCCTTTTGGATCGGCTATTTTTGTTTTAATTGGGCTTCTTGTATTCCTAAAATATCTGTAATTTTCTCCATCACAAACATTTCGTCTTGTGTATCCGAGTCCTTTCCAAACCGTTTTCTAATAATTGCTTTCTTGCTAGCCGGCAGTAAAACCTTAAATCCTTACTTTCTTTTAGGAAGGTTCCCTTGTCAGATTAGTACTGTAGGACTCCTGGGTCTTATTTTATACCCAAAGAACAACTTTCTAGACTTCAGACTGTATCCCAGTACAGCTATATCTTTGGGCAGCTCCAAAATGATCTGTGTACAGTCTGCAGCTAAATGTCCACACAGCCACCAGTAGGTCTCTGCGTGAAGGTTTGTCTCCTGTAGAAGAAAAAGCTTGCAAACAGAAACACAGAAATCAGTGCAGGCATAAACTGTGCTTCCAATCGGCCAAGGCACCAGATCACTGCGTCATGTTTGAGAGCAAGCTAATTGATTGTGAAGAAGAAAAGGCAGGTTGTCATGTTGATTGTGGATGTTATCGACCCAAGGCAGTTATTTCACATAGTTTATGGGTGACGTTCAGTGACATTAGCAGAGCACTTAGAAAGCCCCTCCCATGATAAAGCTATGTAGCTGCTTTTTAAATTCATCCAACATACAGGAAATGTATTCACATGCATGAACCTGTTTGACATCAAAGAGACGTTCATTATTTAAAGGGTAAACTTTATTAAGTGATGAAGTTATCAAATATGAACCACGAACAGAGATTAATTCTAACTTTCAGTGGCAACGTTACAAAAAATACATTTTATGACATCATAAGAAAATACAGTAGATATGTTTAATGCTCACAAAGTAAGTGAACAAATACGCCTATTAGTCTAAGAGAATCGTCCAACAGGGAAAGCACAGCATAGTGTGACAGAAGAAGGCAGTAAGCTACGTCGTGATTAATGACTGTGTGCACATTGGCTCTTAGTTTCTGCGCCACACAGGTATGGAGGTTTGTCTGGGAGCTACACCATCAATGCAGGGGATGAAGTAGGAGCTCTTCTCCAGGCACTCGGGAGTGAGCTTCAGACACACAAAGCAGAACTCCACCTGGCAGCGGGGACAGATGATGTTCTTGCAGCCCGTTTTGTCGTGCTCCACCCTCTGACCGCAGGTGGGGCAGGCCCGGATGGAGGGACACGCGTCGACCCCCTGCACCTGAGGGAGGGCGGTGGTCTTGCAGTTCTTGAGGAGCTCGAGGTCGTGGTTGATGCAGCCGTCGTTGTCGCAGCGGTCAGAGCGAGGAGCCGGGCCCTTCCATGTCTTCAGACACTGCCAGCAGAAGTGGTAAAGTTTCTTCTTGTCCCCTGTGCAGACTGTGCACTGCACGTTGAGGTTACTCGGGTCCTCTCTCTCCACATAGGTTTTACACCCAGGACACTGTTAGAAAGGATGGGAGAGACAGTAATGGAAAAGTGTAACATTAAGGGTGTCTAGAGTTAGATGAGAAGATTTATACCACCAATTATCATGTGTCATCTCTTTTGTTTAATCCCTATAAAAACTGAAGAGTAGCAAAAGAAAATATGGTGTTTTTTTCAACTTTTTTACATCTTCTATCATGATTCATGACAGGCAAACTTCCCGAACTATTCCCTTTAAGTTTTTTTTCAGTTATCTGTATAATTGCTGGTTGTAGTAGAAACAACCAATCTCTGCTGAACTCATCAGTGAATCCATATGTAATTTGTTGAAGGTCACTCACTGTTTTGAAATCACAGTACTCTATGGCTGCCAGAAGTGCGATGTTCTCCTCAAAGTACTGCATCTCTTCAGATGTCAGCACTGCCAGTCTGCGCACCTCTTGATAGGACCATTCTTCATCGCACCTCTGCAGGGTGCCTTGCTCTAAAGCAGGGCACTTAAATTTGAATTGGCCCTGAAATTAAAAGGACACATATGTTATATTGCATGTTGAAGATGTTAGTTTAGCATAGGGTTATTTACATCACATGTAAACCGAAGAAAGGTGACATCCAGCCTGGACAAAGGTCACACATACACACTGAGGACATAACACTGTACAAATGTTCTGCTTGCATCTCGTTATCAGCAAGAATGAAACACAAAAAAAACAACTTTTGCATTTAAGTTATGTGAGGAAGTCAGTGTTCACCGATTCATTTGAAGGAACACATTTTCAAAATGGGCTCTATTGTATCATATTCTCAGTTTGAAATGAGATGGTGGAGAGTACCTGGTCCAGCAGGCTGCGGCACCACCCGGTGAGAGACTCTGGGGTGACGGCATGACCGCAGGACATCTCTGCTCGGAGACACATGTCTCCCTCCTCTGGTGCTGAGGAGCACAACAACAAGGGAAGACAGTGAACGCACCATCACAGTACATATTGCACATAATGTAATTGTATTCCACTGGGGTTTGTGTGCTTACGTAGAGGATCCAGGTCATCCGGTCTGTTGACAAACTTCAGAGTGGTGTCTTTGGGGTCGTATCTTTTCTCCTCCTGACTCTGTGCAGTCATCTTGTTTCAGCTCCTCACAAAACACTTCTTCTTCTCTGCACTCTTGTTTCCAGTGAGGTTAACGAGGCTGACTACTGTGTCGCATTCACTGACTGATTTGTTTTTCTTTCTTTGTTTTTACTTTCACTTTCTCCCTCCCTGCAGTTACAAGAAGTCACATGAATGCAGGGTGGCAGATCTGGATTCCCCTTCTGATACTCATATTTAACTTTCCATCAACAAGCACTACTTTGGGCGGATGAAACCACTACAAACCCTACTGGGGGATCAGGTGATTCCCAGTTCCCAACATTGCGAAACTGAATAAAGAACTGCAATCATGCATTGGTAGTGTTCAGGCTGCAGAATGGAAATGCTGCTCAGGGTTTTAGGATGTAAGACAAACTCTCCAGTGTCCAAAATGTGCAAGTGGTGTGGCTGTTTTCAGGAAAGCACAGATAATAGAAATATAGGGTTTAAAAGTAAAGTGCACAAACGTTGTGTGTGTTACACAAAAACAACACTTTAGCAGCTGATACTGAAGAAGTTGGCATTTTGGTTAATGATGATGATTATTAAGTTCTTATTGATAAATCACGAGGAAACATCCATCTCTCATATACTCTCATTGTTTTTATTTGGCATATCTGCTACTTGTGTATTGTATCATATTTGTTGTTCCGGCTGAAGCTCATTAAATAAATCTTGTCACATTTACAGTACCAGTCAAAAGTTTGGACACACCTTCTCATTCAGTGGTTTTTCTTTATTTTTTATTTTTTCTACATTGTAGATTAATATTGAAGACATCCAAACTATGAAGGAACACATATGGAATTATGTGGTAAACAAACAAATGCTCAACAAACCAGAATATGTTTTATATTTTAGAATCTTCAAAGTAGTTGAATGAGAAGGTGTGTCCAAGCTTTTGACTGGTACTGTACATTGAGGTGGAAGCTGGAATGTTGATTAATGGGCACTGTCCCTGATATATAAATACATTAATAAATAAAAAAAATACTTTGAAGACGAAAGTGAAAGTGTCCTCGACCCTCCTGTCACTTCGATCAACAGCCTGACGTTTCATTTTCTCTGACTGCGGAGTGGAGAGCAGAACAGAAACTCTCACCCACGACAACAAATAGATAAAACAAAAACACCACAACAATGGGGAAGATCTACCAGGTCATCGTGCACGGACTGAGGGGGGAGAAGATGATGGTCGACCTGTGCAACACGGATGAGCAGTTTAAGAGCATGACGGTGCTGCAGCTGAAGGAAAAGATAGCAGTGAGGCTCCCCGAGAGCGCAGGTAATCTACTCTAACACCTCCATGTGTGAATGCTGGTTTCGTGTTATTTTACTGGTCCGAAGTTACTAAGTTACTTCATCCTAGAAAGCAAAGACGTGTTAGTTTGCTGTGGTGAAAGTAGAAAGCACTCTGATGGTTTACTAGAGGAAAAGTAGGAACACAGAAGTCCTGTTTTCAACATTTTACTCAAGTAAAAGTATTGACAGCAAAATGTAGCCGACTTAAAGTGCCTGTATGAGAAGCACATTTATCATTATACATGCACATTTGAGCAGAATTGTAATGCTCCAGTGAGAAAGTTGTGTTTAAGTACAATACTTGAGTACTTAGTTACATAGTTCCCTGTGGTGATGTGATGAGGTGGTACAGATTGAAACTGGGATCCATCTAGTCAGAAAGCTTTCAGAGCTCTAGTTGCCATTAAAATACTGTTGAATCAGAGGTTCAGATCTGCAATATCCACCATTACTGTTTTCATAGCCACATTCAAGCCTTCAACCAGCTGAGAAAAAACTGATTACCATTAATAGTTCATAGTCATAAGGCCGAGAATGTATATTTGAACCTGACCTCAAAAGAAAACTTATTTTAAAGGATATAGTGATATATTACTTTGAACCTGATTTCTCTCTCTCTCTCTCTCTGTGTGTGTGTGTGTGTGTGTGTGTGTGTGTGTGTGTGTGTGTGTGTGTGTGTGTGTGTGTGTGTGTGTGTGTGTGTGTGTGTGTGTGTGTGTGTGTAGGACAGGATGCTCTGCGGCTGATCTTCACAGACAAGCAGCTGGATGGAAACACCGTCCTGCTGTCCGAATATGGGATCCAGAACCAGTCCGTCATCCACATGGTGGTGAGGGTTCCTGGAGGACTGACCGCTTGACAGAGACCAACTCCTGCTGCTGTTTGCATATTTTAAAGTGTCACTGTTTTGTTGCCATTATCCTTTTTAATACTACCATGTTTTTAAAAAAGCTGCTGCTGTTCTACAAAATAAAAATAAAAGTTCTGTCTTAAAGCCTTGTTTTTGATTAAGTGTGTACATATGAAAAGCATCAACAGGGCATCAGATACAGGCAGAAGGTCTCATGTGATGAACAGGGACCACCATGGGAGCCTGCAGAGGCTCAAGTGGCCTACAACAGAATAAGAGACATATAATATCATGCATAAAATATGTTCTTTAAAATATTTACTAGTTTCATTTTAAATTACAGTAAATTGAATAATTTAATACTATAGGGTGCAAATCTTTATGAAGGTATCAAAACACATTTAACAAATATCATAATTCCCTACACACATATAGTGTTCCTTTAGGGATATTGTAATATGCAACAATTACTATGGATAATGTATCCACAGATGATCCACAAATAGTATGCTGCGTTCATGTCCTCCCGTAAATCAGACAAAGAATACAGAGGAGAAGCTTTTTCGTGGCTTGCGATATTTCTTTTACATTAATTTGCACAAAGAGCCTTTTGTGCAATATTATTCAATTTCCTTGTCAGTCATGTGAACCTTCTCCTCTTATAAAATATATTTCCAACACACCCTTGATGCAGCATTTCTCAGGTTTCTGAGAAGCGAAAGAGAAAGTAGACCGAGGGTCGTACTGGAGACAGAGACACTGCTTGTTCGTGTCAACGAACAGAAAAGTTGACCAACATTTGGGAATGTCTTGAAAGTGTGAATCTTACAACTGAAAGGTGAGTAAATATTGTTTCTGCATTTGTGTTTGTTTCCAAAAACAGGTGCGATTCATTTATTGTCAACAAGTGATTGTCAACTCCTTTGCAGCTGACAGTGAAGCAGTGGAATGATACCGTCGTTTAAAAGGAATCAAAATGGATTTCTTCAAAGATCTTCACCAAATGTTTTCCTCTCCAGGTAAGATCATCTGTATGTGTTGTATATATTGGTGGGAAGACAGTAATGGAATTTACATGCATTATAATCAACCTGCTCCCAGCAGACAGAACGTTCCATGGCTTGAGAAACCAAGGGGCAACTTGTTACCTGAACAGTGTGCTGCAGGTGCTGTTCATGACCGAAGACTTCAGAGAGGCTGTGAAAAGGTTTGTTTTCAAAGTCCAACTTCATGCCATGTAATGCATTTAAACCGTATTGAGTCCTCAGTGCACCTTTGTTTGTCTTTATTTTGTGCAGGCACACCAATGATAATCCTGGGACTGAGTGTATTGATCATCATCTTAATTCCTTGTTTGATGATTTACAAAAATATGAGGCATTCACCTATCAAATTACAAAAAGGCTGTGCATCGATAACGGTACAGTATGTTAGAACAGCAGATGACATTAAGGTCACATGGAGTACAGTGTCTGAAAATATTTGCATCCTGTGAATTTGAAGTGTTAATCCCAGCAGCGCCATTTCATTATTTTAATATTCCCCTTTATTTTGATGAAGAAATACACATTTATTTCTGCTCGTCCCCCCCTCAGTGTATGAACAACGTGATGCCACTGAGTACTTTGAGAAGATCTTAGGTCTGACCAGTGATCATGCATCACAGGTAAAGATGACATCATCCATATCGAAGGGATTCTATTCTTCAAATGAAAAATACTTTGTTTACAAGTTGTGTGCTTTCAGATCTTCCACGGAGAGTTGACGCAAAAGACCAAATGTTCTAAGTGCTTAACTGAGACTGGGAGCGACGGGTTATTTTGGAATCTTGCTCTTCCATTGGTGAATTCCTACAATGGAGACTACAGAGTGGTAAGAAACTCACAACCTGCCAACTAGCAAAGCATTTTTTTCTGTTCTCAAGTCATGTCTAAACTAAATGAGCCATTTGCAGAAGAGCATGTTTCTCAGTTACATGACTAATTGTGATTTATCGAAAACTCCTTGAGAAGACATTCATGAACACATCACACATTAAATATAATTCTAATGTGTGTGATGATTCTATATTCAATATGATGATTTATCATCTTTCAACTAAATCATATCGTGATAAAATCTTATATCGTGATATTGTAATACAGAATGACGTTGTTTAAATTGATAATAAACACATACTAACTCAAATTTGTCAGAAAATCTGAGAATCAGAAACTATTTTGTTGGTCTGAGTATTCTGTTTTTGTGTGCGTGTAAACATAGTCAGTGTATAGCTGGAAATATTTATTAATTTATCTATAACTTCACTTGAAACTGTTACGTTAATTTTGCCTCGTTCAGGAATTCTGTCGCTAATATCGAAAATGACTTTTTATCAGGTGGATGGCATTGCCGAGTATTTCAGAGCTTCAGACTTCAGCGGAGAAAACCAGATGTACTGTGACGTGTGTGATGAAAAATCTGATGCCACTATTGTGAGTAATGAGAAGAAAAAATTCTGATTTGTGTACATTGGCTCTGTGATTTTGCAACGACAGTATTAACAGTTGATTTTGTTATAACAGTATTATAATGTAACATATTAGTAAGTGTTGGGGACTTGTTTCTTTCAGTATTGTGAAGTAAAGAATCATCCAGAGGTTTTGATGCTGCTGCTGAAGAGGTTTGAGTTTGACTACCGATACATGACGTATGTCAAAATCAACCTCACTGTGGAAGTTCCCTTCACCCTTCACATACCAGAGGTGTGGCATATTTTACTATTTTATCATGAAAAATTTCTTTTTCATTCTTGATAATAATGTCTGTCCTATTTTCCACTGGGGATCAGAATCAGACATATGAACTGTACGCAGTTGTGGACCATTTTGGAGATCTTAGAAGTGGACATTACAATGCAACAATCAAAACTCAGGACGATGAGAGATGGTATCGCTTCGACGATGACAGGGTCACATTGGTAAGACTGATCACTCGTTGTGATATTGAACGTTAGATTTTGCATTGCAAAAAAAACCCAGATTCATCATGTTATGTTTGTTCATTCTTTTCATCAATAGCTTAATTACCGGCCGCTCCAGGTGGATAACTTTGAGAAGTAAGTTATATTCCCACCTTTAATTTTTTTGCGATTATTTCTTAATTGTGTGGTAATCTATTATTTTCAGTTGGATTGAATAGACCACATGAACATTTTTTTAATATTATTTTACACCATGCTGTAGCAGATTGTTTCGCTTTACAATACTCCAAGACAATTCTTAAAACGCTCCCACTTAACTCACCACCTCCACTAATTACGGTGGCTGCAGAAAAAAAAAAGAAGTAACCCTTTTGTTCATGCATGGAAACCTATATATGCGTGCATGTAAGCGTGCACAGCAGAAAGCCCCTAACACAAGCCATACATTTCGCTATATTAGAAAATGACCTTACTCTCTTTTGCACATTTCTCCCACTAGATCCAGCAGCGCTTACCTTCTTTTCTACAGGAAAAAGAAAGGTAAGATGGCAGACATTTTCATTGTTAATGATGTGCAGTGTTCAGATTGCTTTGTACTTTGCCTGAATTTATTTTCTACCTTTTTTCCAGTGCACGCTGCTGATACTTGTACTCAGGACTTCAGAGAGATGTCCACTCCTGAAGGCTTTCCGCCTGCTACCAGTGATATCTATGATAAACAGGGTCAAGATGATGAACAGATGGCAGAGAGAAAGCATGTTGAGGTGGCAGCAGAGGCAAGTAATGAACCTGCAGTAACTGTTTCCATCGACATAAATGAAGAAACAGCAATTGAAGACAAAGTCAGTGTTGATCCTAGAGGAGAGGGGCTATCACCTGACCTCTACAGAGAGAATCAGGACAATGAAGGTTATTCCAGGCCGAGCAATCATCAGGAATGTAAAGAAGACAGGAATAACTTGAGTTATCATGAAGAAAAACAAAGCGATAAGGATAAAATAATGAGGGATGATGAGGAAGACAAGAGAGGAAATGCACAGGCTGACAACCAGACAGAACAGAGAGAAAGCTTATCTAGAGAAACTCAACTACAAGAGAGTGTTGATGATCAGGGTGATGGCCGTAACAGAACAGGTGATGTTAGACAGAGGAGACCACAGGAAGGTCTAGAGGGTGAAGACATGCACATCACAGACATGCAAAAACAGGAAGACAGCAACATGCATCCTCATGAGGTTTGTGTTGACATGCAAATGGATGTAAATAGAGACAAGGGTGCAGAGCGTCAGGACAATGAAGGATTAGTTAATGTAAGACAGAACGCGTATGAATATCAGGAAGGTACACAGGAAGTTGGACAAAATTACCTCAAACCTGTTGGTGTAGATAAACAGGATGACGGGGAGAGGGTGGAAACAGAAGATGAGGGCCACAAGGAAAGAAAAGCAGGGAGAGATGAGCTCTGGACAAAAGATAACCTCTGCAATGATCCCATTCAAGGCAGTGGAGTTGGTAAGATTAAACAGAACCCGCCTAAAGATGATCAGAGGTGTAAACGAAAAATTGGAAGCAGATTTTGTCAAAGCCAGGAGCATCTGAGAGACGAGGAGGGAGATGTGATGGGGGGCAGCCACCAAAAGAGAGGGGATGATGAGCATGCACATAGAAGAGGGGCGTCAGAGAGACAAGGACAGGATCAGAATGGACGATCAGAGCATGTTACAATGCAGAAAGATGTTGGTGCAGCGAAAAGAGCCAAAGGAGGTAATGAACATATTCAAAGAGGGGCAGACTCTTCTTTTAGACAAGCAGGATTGGCAGGAAGCAGCAGAGTGACGGAGAACAGGGGAGATGGCAGTGTTGAAAAGTGTGAACCATCAAATGCAAGAACTGGACTTAATGAGGAAACAATGGAAGGAAGAAGTAGTTCAAAGCAGTCAAAAACATATACTGGAAAGATAATTGAGGAAGAAATAATAAATGGTGTTCAAACAAACACTCTGATAACGAACATAAGAATTAAAACTGTAAAGGATAGCCCTCAAGGCAGCATTAAGAGTTTGGTAGAATATGATGAAGGAAATGTTGAAATCAAATCTGATACAAAAACAGATACAAAGGTCACATTGTTAGAGGGTGTTTCCAATTTACAACTGAAGGACTCACCTTTGCCAAAGCCACAGAAACGCAGGAAAGAGGAGAATGAGACAAAGAGCAGAATCTCTTCAAATGCCAGAAAAATTAAAAATGTGTCTGAAGCACAAGAACAAGCTGTTGGAATACAACATGCAAAGAAACAAAGAGGTGGGAAGAGGATAAAATTCTGGCATTGCTTTTCCCCTCTGAAGCAAAAAAGAAAGGAAAAAAAGAAACGAAACAAGACTACTGGGTGTCTCTCTGTTTTTCGGAAAAGCCGGAAAACTGGAGACCAGACTTCAGAGTCGGAGTAAAAGGGAAAACATACTTTGTACAGGAAAACGCAAATTGTTATTTTACAAGACCGCTAGCACTGTACAAGTTTTTTCTTGATGCTTATTGATAATTATGGAATATATCACTCTACTTTTCCAATCAGCAATCAGGCACTATCGCCAGTACTATAATAATGTGTAAGTTTTAGTTTGAGTGTCTGTTGGTAGCAATCTTTTGTTTGTTTGGTCTGGTTCAGTCAAACATCAGCGCTGCTGGTTTTGGATAATGTGAAATGCATCACTTCCTGTTTGCCACAAGATTGTTTCTGTATGAAATAAAATGCGAAATACTTATTGCAAAAGTCTGTAATAGAATGTCATGTTTTGGAAACTGACTTATAACATCTTTAATTTAAGGAAAAACAAGATCACTTAACTTCAAATGATCTGAAATCACATTCAATGAATGAATGATCAAACATTTATTTGTCTTTTGTTGCTCTGCTATCGACCATTTAGATTTTATTTTGAAAATGTTCCTTTAAACTTGTTCAGAGATGTATAAATATATGGCACTGAATGTAACATCTGATTTGATCTCATGCAAGAGATTATGTGAGGAAATGAAAATTCAAATGGATGTCTTTGTATAGATATTTTATTTTTGACTTTTAAAGTGTTTCCTTATTACTGTTAAGAAATATTTGTAATTAGTTTGGCCTTTTGAACATTACACTTGTTAATTATTGCTGCACTGACCACTAACTAATGTCACAAATGCTTTAGATTTCATGTTTATTCATTTGAAACCAATTTGTATTAATTTGTGTAATTTGTTGGATTCTGATGGTTAATTAAAACAATATATGTAAAATAAAAAAGAGCAATGAAATACATGCTTAGACACGCACTGTTTTTGTGGAAAGTCATAGAAAGTTCTGATGGCAGTAGACATTGTCCAGATAGGGTTGGTTTATTGTAAAACAGAGAAATCAAGTTTCTCAAATCACAAAATACCTTTTCCAAAACAGGATTAAATTTCAGGATTGACACACATTTTAGTTAAATAACAGTAGTCAAATCACAAGAAACAGGCATGTATGATATGAATATGTTGGATTTTGCATTTGATAATATGTTAATATTGTGTCATTATGAAAAGTGTAATGGCAATTTGTCATTTTCTTCTTTAATCATCAAAATTGCTGCTTTTGAGGCCAGATCCTGGTATTGATTGCCCGGTCTGTCAGACCTCACTATCAACTTTTTTCATTTTGTTCTGGTTCAACCTCCCCTGAGTTCATTTGTTTAAAGAACACTTTGTACCAGGAAATATTTATCTGACATATAAATACTTCCAAGTAAGACACCCGTGATTCAGATAGTCTGAAGATATGAGAAAGGATCGAGCAGCAAACCTCCGCCCTGCCCTAGATAAAGCAGTCATAAAAACAAAATAGACTGTGTTATGTAGCTGACATTTGAATTTCACTTTCAGTCTGTTGCATATTTACAGGAATTCACATGACATCTGGACAGACTGGTTTGGTTTTCCCCTAAAGTTGCTGCTCATTTAATTATATGTTTAATGGCATTGATGAAGCTGTAATGGCTGTAATGGTTTTAACTGGGGGGTTGGGGTATAACTACATTTTTATTGTTTTGTGAAAAAGAAAATATATATATAAGAAGGAGGTGATCGCCACTAGTCCACCTGTTGCCTCTGACATAAACCTTGCCTGTGAGTTGTTATACTGTGTGTTTGGATTGTGTAATGCTGCAAATTATTGCTCTTCTTAGGGTAAATAAAGTCTCAATCTGAATCTGATAAAGATAAGATAAAGATAAAGAGGTTTTTATTGTCATTGTAGTGATGCAACGAAATTCCATTTGGTAGCCCTCAGCCAGCCAGCAGCAGCGTTATCAACAATGATAACAACAATATACAAGATAAAAAATATAAAAATAAAAATACACAAAAGGAATAAAAACGTTACTATGTACAGCAAGTGAGTATTTAAAATGTGTGCAGTGCAAACAGAGTATAAAGTGTATATATCTGTGATATTCAAAGGGGTTAAATACGTTAAATATACTTCAATTTAAGGAATCCATTTTGAATGAGAGCATGCAGATGATCCAGTAAAAGCAGTGTTTACTGCATGAAATGTAATATGCAGGTAGGTCACATGATCAGCCACTCTCTCAACTGCAGAGTCAGTTGAAAAGTCTGCAGATGGAAATACTGCAGACAATGTAAAGTGATAGAAAAAGATCATCAGATCAGTATAGTTGGAGAGGTAAACAGATACATGCTAATACATATTGCCTATATAAACGTGAAGTGTGTGTGTGTGTATTTTGTTTTCTTTCTTTTTATTTAATCTTGATTTGACATGGGTGGGCAGGGTGAATACTAATGCGTGGTTAGTAAAGACACACAATAATTTAAATATGAACATTTGGCAGTAGGCCTTTAATAGAGTAGAGGCATAAAGTAGTACCAGTAGGCTACCAACAAGTACACAGCACACGAGTAAATGTATTTATATCTATACTGGTAATGATGAACTAGTGTGTCGTGAAGGCAAATTGTATTATAGTTGACCAAAATTACACTGCACAGTGTAACAAACGTGTACAAAAGAAAGAAGTACTACCCTGAGGCCTTCCGCTTAGCACTTATTGTATTCGTATTAGTTTGTTGTATTCGTATTAGTTTGTTGCACTTATTGTATTCGTATTAGTTTGTTGTATTCGTATTAGTTTGTCTCTGTACTTTTGCTCTGGTTTATGCTCTTAGATGCTTGTTTAAGAAAGGAGATGCACTTATGACTTCTGGTGACTAGTAGTTCTCTTGAACACCTATGTTGAATACACTTATTGTATTCGTATTAGTTTGTTGCACTTACTGTATTCGTATTAGTTTGTTGTATTCATATTAGTTTGTTGTATTCGTATTAGTTTGTTGCACTTATTGTATTCATATTAGTTTGTTGCACTTATTGTATTGATATTAGTTTGTTGCACTTATTGTATTGATATTAGTTTGTTGCACTTATTGTATTGATATTAGTTTGTTTCTGTACTTTTGCTCTGGTTTATGCTTTAAGATGCTTGTTTAAGAAAGGAGATGCACTTATGACTTCTGGTGACTAGTAGTTCTCTTGAATACCTATGTTGAATACACTTATTGTAAGTCACTTTGGAAGAAAAAGCGTCTGCTACATGACTGTAATGTAATGTAATGTACTGTAATGTAAATGCAATGTACACCAAACACTGGCGAAACGCGTTGCAAACGGCGAGGAGAACTGACTCTCCACGCTTCCCGTAGAACGTTTTCCTCAAAGATGGCTGCCATCAGGAGCGGGTTGACTCCGGGTTGCTTAGCAAGATGTTTACTGAGAAAAACTGGAAAACAGAGCCGCGGCAGCCATCCATTTCCAGATATTTGGAGCCAGGTATGTCTTCTTTACAGTATCATATGTGGAACTTGATCTCTGCTTCTGAAACGAAGACGCAAACAAAGACTTTCCAAGGCTAACTCGCTAGCCGGCTAGCATCCTGCATGCCTTCTGTGTGACTTTGACAGTGTCAGGCTCTGTGGTGAAGACTGAGTTACATAGCCAGGTTTGTAAACAGTGAAAGCATGGACAGTGTTGCTAAGATCCCTTCAACACCAGCAGAATATCGACTGTAATAAAGTGTACACATGTGTGAGTGTGTCTCTGTTAGCATCTGCTAGCTTTGTCAATAACTACCACAACCTTTATGCAAAAGTACAGATACTCGGGCTGCTGCTGGACTATTGGTTTAGCTATGGTTAAGGGTTAAAGCTAAGCCTGACATCCTGTTGTTAAGTCTAAACCTAGCTCCTGTGTCCTGAAGAAGTTGCATAAATGCCCCCAGAGGTCAATGTTTATCTTTGACCTGCTGCACACCTGTTTTGTTCTGATGTTCAGCTCATAAGTTCAGTTAAATGGTAGATTTCTGCACCTCAGATCATCTTATTCATTTCTAGAAGTTCAAATCCTTAATTATGTATGTTTTTGTGAATTACATTACATTACAGTCATTTAGCAGATGCTTTTATCCAAAGCGACTTACAGGAAGTGTATTCAACATAGGTATTCAAGAGAACTACTAGTCACCAGAAGTCATAAGTGCATCTCCTTTCTTAAACAAGCATCTAAAAGCATAAACCAGAGCAAAAGTACAGAAACAAACTAATACGAATACAATAAACTAATACGAACGCAATAAGTGCAACAAACATCCATGCATCCATACTTCTTCGTAGGGAGCATGATCAGAGTGTTTATATTAATCTGCCATTTTATCCTCAGGAAGTAAGCAGTAGTTTTGACAGTAGTGTAGGCAGGTGAATCACCTGTGAATTGTTCCGTTATGTGAGGTTATATGTCCCACTGTAAAGATGCTAATGCTGTTGTTACTGCAGTACATTTAAAGAAAACCGTATAATTGTCAGGTCCAAATATTCTACGATATGATTTACATTTGCATTTAAAATATTGTGTAATTACAATTTCATTTTTATGACTGCAACTAGCCCGTAGATATTTAAACACATACTGTCAGTAGTTCCGGTGGTATTTCTTAATTCTTCCCCCGGCAGTTGATTTAAAAACTGTAAAACTGTGTGTATCTGGCTGTTTTGACACCCTGTCTCTCTGCTTTCACAAACAGCGGTTGCTCCAGAAGTCCCATCTGCACACAGCGTTTGAGTGTCGCAGTCCTGCCACCAGGACTCTGCTGGGCCGCAGACAGCATGGGAAGTTCCTCTGGGTGAACGCCGTGGCCGTCAGGCTCAACAGCTCACAGGTCAGTATGAACACAGGTGATCAGACTAATGGCAAAGCTGCTGATGAGAAGCACCAGTGAACGGCGCTTCTCTAATCAAACTCAGGCCATCCTTGTTAGAAGTCCAATACATTTTAACTGTGTAGATTAAAGATCTACTCAGATATATTGTATTAGTTTGATTTGTGGATTTTTTGAATGACCAGAATTTAAAAGGTGGTCCTGTTTTACTTCCCTGTTGTGTACAATCATCTGTGATGTTAACAGAATTGTCATTTTGGAATTGACCTCAAGCTCCAGTGCTGTTGTTGGCATGTTTGTGGTTTGATTGCACTTTTATTTACAATCTCATCATGGATTGTGCTTTTTATTTTTTTCAAAGCACATTAAGGTACCTCTAAGTCTGATAAATAACCACCTGCTTTGTCAGGTTTCTATTCATTTAGAACTCCCACAATTATGTTACCCTATAAAGTTTTCCCTTTTGACCATAAGTTGAAAAATATATATTTCTGTAGATTGGTCTTGGTTTCTGCTACCATGAAACCTGCTCCACCTGATTTATCAACACATTTTGTGTTTTGTTTTTTTTATTCATCAGTTCTGATCTTGAACACAGCTGCTTCTTCAATTGGACAGCTTCCTCTCATATTAAACACTAGAGTGCTAACTGAGCCAGTGATGGTGAGAAAAATGTGGCTCCACCAACACATTTGTAATAAACAGTTGATGACATGACTGGTATCATAATTGCACGTCTTTATTTCGTTGTACTTGATGTATATTTAGCCTAAAAAGTGTTTTATTGTGATGTTATTTTTTGACATTTGTTAGCCGTTTCTGTCGGGCCTTTTTCATGTTTTTTTATTTTATTTTTTATTATTGCACTTCAGTTAGTTCTATAGTTTGTATAGCTCTTGCTATTTTTCTGTGTTTTTTTTTTTATATTTGAAGTATTGAAATCCATCAAAGTGAAATGAATTATGGTCAGAATGTGAGAGTTTATGATGCGTTGAATATTTGCTGAAGTCAAGTTGAACAACAGTTTGAATTAATCATTACACCTTTACCTTGTTGTTATGGATATTGCCAGATCCCACCTGAAGATGGAACCAGAGCAGCTCCCCTCCTGGAGTCTTCCTCCATCTCTCTGCCCACTGACCCGACCCCCGTCATCACACAACCCATCACTGAACAGGTGGAGCCCTCATCTGAAGTAAAATCATCTCTCTAAGGCCTTTAGTCACCTTCTAACTTGAATGATGTGATTCCATTTTTTCATCAATATTTTCAGATCGCAGTGGAACCCGTTTCCATGGCAGCACCATTAGTGGACCTCTCTCCTCCTCCTCACGTCTTGAATTCCTCTTCTGAATTTTTGTCCGGTGACCCCACCGCTGTTTTATCGCAGCCATTCATTGAGCAGTTGGCTGATGCTACACCGACCGCAGTGGAGGTCCTGCAGGCCGCGGCTACAGAAACCAGTTTAGCGGAGCTGGGATTGGGCGCCTACACACCAGTGGGGCTGATCCAGAACATGTTAGAGTTCATGCACGTGGATCTTGGTTTGCCCTGGTGGGGGGCCATTGTTGTAGGTAAGCAACACTTACTATAAATCAATCTTTCAACATTCAGGCATTCTGGGAAAGTAGTCAAGGCATGTTATAGCACTGGCTTCTGTATTTCCTGTGTCCTTTCTGATCCTTTTTTTTAAATATCTTTTTCTATTTATCTCTCTGTTGTAAAGGAACCGTGTTGGCCCGTATGGCCGTGTTTCCAGTCATAGTGAAGGGCCAGAGGGAGGCAGCCAAGCTGAACAATGTTATGCCCGAGATGACCAAACTCACATCCAAGATGAACGAGGCCAAACAGAGTGGAAACAAATTTGATTGTAAAATTTCTCCCGTTTTTTTACTTCATTGCATTTGTTTTTCAGTCAGTCACAATTAAGATGTTTATGTGTGTGTGCTTGTAAAAAAAAAAAAAAACTGAAAACAGCCGCATTAACTTGTCAAACTGTTGCATGTTACAGTTGCTAAAGCCTACTCCGACCTGAACTTGTTCCAGAAGAAGCATGATGTGAATCCCCTCCGCGGCTTCCTAATTCCTATTGTGCAGGTCAGTTTGTTTTCTTGAAGACTTTTGTTATAGAATTTTGTAAGAAGATTAGATAGATTATCAAGAACTGATGAAAGCCACACCTAGACTTTGAATGCCTTTGAAGTTCTTCTCCACTCTTTTCTGGAAGTGTATTTCACATTACACTTCCATATCCTTTTGCAGCTGTTACTGTGTGAACAAAGGTATATTGTAGATCTTCTGTAAGCCTTGGACAGATCTATAAACAAATTGCTTTTTTGCTTTATCAAAATCCAAGTTTCCATATGCCACTCAGTCTGCAAAGTGTCTTGGTTTTGGCTCAAGTTCCATTGAATTAAATCCTACTTTAATTTTAAAACCCAACATGCTCACAAGTCCCAGCTAAGGGAAAGCATTGAATGGGGATTTATTTGAAGATGTAGATCACAATATTACTGCAGGTAATTAGTATTCAAAGTTACATCTCAGCCCGGTCTATTGCTGACTTGATTCTATTCCTACTTATGTGACATGGTATAACACTATCACACGGTTTACACGTTCCACAATTAAAGGCTTGTTTCAATCTAAAGTTTTGCAGACTTCTCTGCATCTTGCCAGCACCACGTTGCTCCTAAACTTCTTTACCCATGCACATAAATAACTACCTTATAGTACTATCACCTGCTGTAAACAACAAAAATATATATGTACGTGTATTCTTACATTTAAAGACAGAATAATAGCAAATATAAATATAAACTTTTGAATAGTCAACATATAATACACTATTCAAAATATGTATAAAATGTTGTATGAACTTAAATAATATAAGAACAGATAAAACGTGTGATAACAACATTAAAAATGTACAAAATACAAATATGTGGCTTTTAGGTAGTACTTAATGCCAGTTTAAAACTCAAAAAGTTGTATAACTGTTGAATTATGTTTTGAAGACCTGCAAGCTGTTTTTTCACCGTTCATATCTATGTTCGCTCCTCCAGGCACCAGTCTTCGTCTCTTTCTTCATCGCGCTGAGGAAGATGGCCTACCTGCCGGTGCCCAGCATGCAGACAGGAGGCATGCTCTGGTTTGCAGACCTGACGGCAGCAGATCCTTTTTATATCCTGCCTTTGGCCGTCACCGGAACCATGTTCTTCATCCTGGAGGTTCGCCAGCTTTCACCCAACTTGTGGACATAGTAACTGTAGAATGATATCAACCCTGCTCATCTGCATTTTTTTCATTGCTCTTTTTATGCCAGCCAGAATAAACACAGAATAACTAGACTATCATAACAGGACTAGAATTCCACTGACAGAGTTTTTGATGTTATGATCTTGTTTTAAACTGTTTAATGTTATCATGCTTTAAATCACCACATTGTCGCTCTGTCTCTCTTCAGTTGGGTGCAGAGTCCGGTATCGACAACCCCAACCTACGAGCCATGAAGACTGTGTTCAGGATCATGCCCTTCGTCATCCTCCCCCTCACGATCAACTTCCCCACGGTCAGTCTGTCATTCACCCACGTCAGTTTTACTTCAAGTGGGTTAAACTCTGCTCAATTCCCAAATAATGGATTGCAGCCGCTGATCATTTGCAGAGTCTATCCCGTCTCAAGTTACGATTCCCAAAAGATATTTTGTTTTGGTGATAAAACGGTGCAAACACGTCCATCTAGTTTCGCAATTTGGCCTTTTGTTGTGGAGGGAAATAGAGAAGAAATAATTGTATTAGTCTATATAATAGCCTTAATTGTTATTCATTTTCTTTCTCACTTTCTGTTTTTTCCAAAATAACACGTAGTCAAGCTTTATTAATTTATTTTCCTGAAAAAAATAGTCTTATACTGTCACTGCATCCCAAAATATATGAGTTAGAGCAAAGTATGACGACGCCTTAGCATGGCTACAATCACTGTTAACAAGATCACTGGAAAGTCCAGCTGTGACAGAATGCACTTTAGTTACCACCAACTCTCTGAGGACGAATAATTTCCCTTTTACTGCATGTGGCTATTATTTCTCGTCGTTGGAATGAGACATATTTGCATAGAAAGGGGCCAATTTTGCACCAAATGTCTTCATATTACCTCATTTATATACGAGCACTGCAGTGAAGGATGCATTTCTCTTCTCTCACTGCTTTGAGAATAACACTTTTTTTATTTTTATTGAGTGGACATGTTTATGAATTCGCCCCTCAGTTTGTGAAATCCTTTTCTTCTCAAACAAACCTTTTAGGCGGTGTTTACCTACTGGCTGACGTCCAACTCCTTCTCCTTGGCTCAACTCGCCCTGCTCAGACACCCGTTGGTCAGAGAGAAGTTGAACATCCCCGAGAGGATCAAACACCCGGCCTCCGCCCTGCCCCAAACTGACGGCCTATTCGAGAGCATGAAGAAGGGTTGGTGTCTAAACGTGCATTGAAAAGATTGGCTCTTAAGGACATTTGAAGCATTGTTTTTTTTTAAGTAGAAATGTTAAACTAGTGAGATATTCATGATTACATTTTTTCTGTCTTTGTACATGTTGTGACTTTGTTTTTTGTCTCCAGGCTGGAAAAACGCTCAGCTGGCCCAACAGCTGGAAGAGAGGGAAAGAAGAATCAAAAATCACCTGGACATCGCTGCTAAAGGTCAGTCCCACCACTACTTCATCAGCTCCACTTAGACAGACATTTTATTTTGTTGTTTGACTTTATTTCAGTCACTGAGAATCATCTGGCTGGAGTTGTTTCTAAATGTAAATATTAAATGATGAAAGGCCTGTTGGATTAATAGCTTGAACAAATACAGGTACTGCTTATTAAAAAAAAAAACATTATTAACTTTATAGCATGCTGTTAAAGAAATAGTTTTTTTCACTAGAATACAGTACTTTGTGATGTTTTGATCTCAACTGGAATAGGGGCTCCCCCTTGTGGACACAGTCAGTTATTGCAATAATAAGATTTGAGGAATGATTATTTAAAAAAACAGAGGATTATCTGGGATTATGAGATTGATAGCCAGCAAATATTGTGAAAAAGATTAATCCTGAAAAATGCATACATTTATTACTTGTTTCTTGTTGGAATTTCGGTTTCAACTTGTTTATTAGTTAAGGTGTTAGAAACTGAAGACAACTCCAAACCGTCCAAAAAATGTATTTTTCTTCCATGTTTCAGTTGTGATAAGTTTACATGAAAAGCTCCAAACACTCATATCAGAATCCTTTATTACAGTTTTAAAGCATGTGGACAACAGCAGAACATCTGTAAATCTTCAGCTTTACAAGATTTACAGATGTTCTGCTGGGACGGTTGGTCAGACAAAATAAGACTTTTGCAGTTTTTACTTTTTGCTGAATTTTTATACCTAACAAGGAAAATAATTGTTAGATGACATTATAAGAAAAGTTAACAATAGTTGCTGGGAACCCTGTGTTTATAAAGTCTACCTTCACATCCTGAGGGTTAGATGAAGCCGTTAGGATGATTGTTTCTGCGATGTCCAGGCTTTGACACTCTTTATTACTCTCTGCAGGTCCACTGAGGCAGACTTTTACCCACAATCCCCTCCAGCAGAACTCACCCATGGCTGCAGCATCAGCTAAAGACAAGCAGGCTAGTGGCAAGGCGAAGCCATGGAAGGACACTATCGGATAAAACTATCTTGACAGTAATGATTTATGTACATATTTATGGATGGAAGAGAGGACATGGTGGGAAAGGGATCGTCATTATGTATTATTCTAATTAAAATGGAAAATCTGCCTCAAAACAACCACTTTGGTGTTGTGATGTTTGAGTACACAATATATTAATTCACTTACCTGTAAACAAAAATGAAGAAGAACGAATTGAGTACAGTTATGTTATCAATAAGTAATTTTATTATAAATACATGTTTTCAGCTTAAACGTCCCACAGTCTTTTACATTTAACAGCCCGTCTTTGAGTCGGACGCTGCAGAAAAAAAGTAAATTAGTGTAAGAAATAGCCCTTCACTAGACCTTGCGGCTGACTGTATAAAACTATTTATGAACGCTTCCCTTTGGGAACATATGAGAAAACAATTTATTATATTCTAATCTCTGTCACTGGTTGATTTTCTATGTGAAAATGATATTAATAGTAATAGTAATACCAATGCTGCTTCTATGGTCAGCAATTCTTTCAGTTTCAAAGCTTCTCGCTCGTCCACTAAAACAATTTAACCAGAATAATAATTTGCAACCTTCCAATAAAATCAAAAAGGTGTTACACGTGTGTAATTTCACACAAAATACTCGTCTTGATATATCAATTAAATAATTCTCTAATAATACGTACAGTTCTGTGATAGAAAAGAGGTGTTGATTTCTTCAGGAGTGCATTAAAAATGTCCTCTGAAGACTCAGTCAGCTAGAGTGAAATCTTGCCAACAAGCACCCGGGCGCCATCATTCATACATTCATTAACATGATCACCGGGTGATGATTGACAGGTCTGAGAGCTGCGTCCAGCTCAAGCCCAAATGTGTAGTCCAGCGAGGCCTTTGCTGCGGCGGAGGCGGCTGGTCACGATGAGTGCAGGTGCAGGGTGATGAAACCAAACATCTACTCCACCTTGTCCATCTCAGTCAGAACAGAGAAGCACACCTTCTGAATCAGCAGGCCGGATTTAGCTGAAAGAGACGGAGACGGGAGAAAAGGTTAAGTTCATCTTTTATTAGACTGAACTAATTTAATTGAAGTTGATATCATGGTGTTTGGTCCAAGCAAAGTACTTTGCAGCTGGTTTAGGAAATATCTGTACTCTACTCAACCTGACTGAGCTACTCTGAATACCCAGGATGCACTGCTGTTTTCGTAAGCAGACCCTTTCAGGTGTCTTCTTTTCAAGAAGTTAGAATAATCACCCTGTGTGCTGTTTGTAGTGACTTTTTCATAAGGATATCTTTTTAATTTTAGAGGGTCCGCGGAAGGAAATGGTTTAAATTAATACCCACCCAAAAAGTCTGAAGACTTTATCATAATTTTTTAAATCATGCTCTACTTATTGAAAGAAATCACCATTGAGGTTTTGTTTCTTAACTGAATATTGACATAGATTCAAAGAGAGATGAGACACACCTGTGAGCTGGGGGAAGGAGGAGATAACTAAAAACTTAATTGAATTTCTGCTCAATAAAGACAAATAATAACGAAAATAAAAGTAAACAGGGTGGAAGTTGATCCCAGAACCGGCTGGATTTCTTGGACTTCTGTGGGTAACAATGTGCTGCCGGAAGTGAGCGCTGATCTTGATCAACTATCTCTGAGACCTGCTCGGATGTGACTGTGGACTTCCTGTTCTTTGTTGGGCCTTCACAAGTTAAAATAAGTCTCTTCTCCTTCTCTCCTGCCTCAGGTTAATGTAATATATTGCGTTGTCCTGTACCCTGACATTATTGCCCCCACAAAACACCTGCTTTAAATATTTGGGACAAACCTACGTCACAACACCAATTCATTGTTTTAAAATCGAGGCCAAGAGGAGTGAACCTGGCCAGGTAATTTAAGTTCGAAACCCCTGCTTTACAAGTTGACAAAGTCATGTTGTAATGGTCAAAATCGATGAGAGAATCCAGCAGCTTCATCTCACCGATGAGGCTCCGTAGCCGCCGTGGCCTCTTGTTGGCCGGAGTGTAGATGCAGAGGAAGTAGACGGGCACTCCTGACAGGGCGATGCCGATGCCGATCAGTGAGTTGATGGTGTCACTGTAGAGCGGCACCACCACCAGGAAGACCGTGAGCAGGCAGAAAATGATGGGGAAGAAGAGACTGAGCTGAGGGAGGAAGAGACGACACAACGGTCAAACAATGTAAGCAAGAAAACATCAGGTTGCGAAACTGTAAACTTTGTGTTCGTAGCACCTTTTTCAAAATCTATCTCTGGTTCTGCTTCTTACCTTTAGTGGCCTCTTTCTGTCCGGCTGCTTCCAGCGCAGATACAGTTGCCCCAATATGGACAGACCAACAAAGAACCAGTAGCTGAAGCTGTAGTAGTTGATCAGCCTGAAGACGTCTTCTACACACAGGTATATCAGAGCCATGATGCCCTGCAGAGACATACAAGAACCATTATAAGCCAGACTGCAAAGTGTAGGGGAAGAATTTCTCAAACATGCAACAGTGGGATTTAAAAAAAAAAAAGTAATAGTAGGAGTAATGGCAGCTAAAGAAAGAATTAGAATACAGGAAAATTAAACTGACGTTGAAGAGCAGGGCGGGGACGGGAGTGTAGCGGTGGACGTGGATCATGCACAGGTAGTCCGGCAGGTGGCCCTCTCTGGAGCCCACGAAGAACAGCCTATTAGAGACACAGAAATGTGCAACAGACGGGTGATGAGGGATGGACACAAGTGGTGATAACACAGGGATGAATTAAAAAAAAAAAAATATATATATATATATATATATATTTACTCACCTGGAGGAAGCGAGGATGGAGGCGTTGAGTCCTCCGAAGCAGGACAGAGCCACAGCTAAGGGAATGGTCCAGTTCATGACACCGAACACCTGGTCTGCAAACGTCTGTAAAGAGAGGATTAAATGGTGTGAAGCTGCACTTGATGGATGAATCACCAAATTTAAGTCAGTTATTGATGATAATATGTGCACTTACCACAGCTACAGCATCACTGTCTAAGATTGCGTTCATGGGGAGGATGGTGTAGTACGCCACGTTGGTCAGAATGTAGATCACGGTGACGATGGGCATGGAGATAGCGATGGCCAGCGGCAGATTCCTGTAGTTCACACGAACAAACAGCAGAGGGAAGCAAAACAGATGAGATGCCAAAAAAGGCTTTAATCACGAAGTGTGTGCGATTCAGGCCTTGGGGGTCAAGAGCGGATCGACCCCGTGGGTGAGGGGAGGATGGGGATTGTGATAAATTGGGGGGTGTTTGTCACTTAATCTGCCTGGGAACTCCAGGGGAGAGGCTTGTGATCCAATCACATGTGTAGTCGGGCTTCGTTTGATCAATGCTTGGCTGTGGGAATCACACCAAGAGGCTCAAACTTACACTCAATATGGTTGTGATTGTTGAGTGTTGATCAAATCACACCACAACTGTTAACCTGTATCCTCCAGCTTTGAGGTTTATAATGCACCGGAAAGAAAGCATTTCCTCTGTTCAGGACCAAAGAGGATGTTTGCAGTTCAGCTCAGAGATTGCAGATAGAGTTTTTTTAATATTTAACATTGAATATAACAACTACATATTCACAAATCTAAAGAAAGATGTAATATCTATGTCCAGGGGAATGACATAATGAGAAAATTTAGGAAATGCCATTTACATGCCCATATGTAAATGGCAACTGTTGATTTGCTTTTGTAGTCATTTCTCCTCCTTCATACTGGACATTAAGATGCCCCATGCTAACATGCTTCCAATGGGAGTGATGGGAGACAGTTAAGAGAGAGGGAATTTCATCCTAAAAAGACATGCTCCCTGTATTTAAGCTAACTCACACCATCTCCAGCTTAAGTTTACAATGTGTGCTCCAACCTTTTCACCATTATTGACCAGATAATTAGATCCAAACTATAGATTGACATGTTTTTGCTTGTGTTATATGTCGGTTAATCATTCAAAGTGGTACAGCTGGTGCAGTATGAAACAGCACGTGTACTATTAAAGTGTATTTTCCGTACCTCTCTGGGTCCTTGATCTCCTCTGTGACAAAGTTGAGGGTGTCCCATCCCGAGTAGGAAAACAGAGCAGAGTACAGAGCCAGAGCGATGTGTCCCGGATCCTGAGACGAGCCTTCAAACAGGCCATCAAAGTTCTGTGTGTGACCTGGAAAACACAAACATAACCATTTAATTTTATTCTATAAAAGTCTACTATTTAGCATCCATTTTCTTAAATCTTTAACATATTGTGGGTGTTCTGGTTAGTGACCTTGTCCGATCTTCACCAGGCCGGTGATGATGACGGCGATGAGAGCGATGACTTTGGCGTAGGTGAAGAAGTCCTGGACCTTGGTGCCCCACTTGACATGGGCACAGTTCACAAAGGTCAGCAAACCTGAGGTAAGTGGAAGCAACCAAAGCACATGCATAAATATTTAAATATATATATTACTCACACACAGAAACAAAACCTCTAACAGAGTCAGTGGGTGACATTTGCTCTGTAAACTGGATGTGTGCCAGCATGTTTCTGTGGGAGAGTATGGCTGATTTAAGGAAACGTTGCTGCTGACTCAAGCAGACCGGCCTGTTGTTTTTCAGACGAGGAAACAGCTGAGTGCTGCACATACAACCACACACACACACACACACACACACACACACACACACACACACACACACACACACACACACACACACACACACACACACACACACACACACACACACAGACACACACACACGGGTACAGTCGTGGAAGTCGGACTCATTTTTAATAGCTTTAAAGGAGTGTTGTGAAACAGCCAATGATCTGACGACGTTGTACATTTCTGCTCAAGGTTCGGTGATTTGTGACCGTTTCCACTTACTAACTCACAGCCTGAGTGACTGATAGGAAAAGTGCTCTAAACCGTGACTTTTTCCTTATTGACCTCCTTCCCTTTGAGCAGCATTGACGATCTTGGGAAACATGTTTTCGTGCTTCTTTCTGTGACTTATCTCTCTTTGGCCTCTTATCAGCAAATGAGCCCTTCAAGTCCATAAACGTGGCACGTTTGCTCATTTTTACATGAAGAACCACCTTGACATTGAAGCATTTTTTCCTGTGTCAATCCTCCCCCTGACTCAACATGTCTTGAAGCACTAATAAAACAAACTGCAAACCAGCTGAGTGGTCGTATTTTATCTAGAAGTCTACAGCGTCAAAGCGCTCCGGCTCTCTAATCGCTCTACAGTGACCTCCATCAACCGTTTAAAGAAGAGACCAAATTAGGATTACATCACTGCCCTCTCCCCCACGTCGACCACCTTCATCCGCAGTGAATCATAACACTATCGTCTTCCACCACTTTGACAGGTAGAGGATCATAACAAGTCCGTTCCCAACAGGAGGCCCGGTCAAACACAACAGAGCACACAGCCGCGGACAGAGGCGACCGGTGATGAGCGATGGAGACGGAGACCTCGCCACACAGAAATAGAGGCGTGGTGTGTTGACAGTGAAAGGATAGAAGGGTGGGAGGTGTGAGATCGGGTTTAGGAGGCCGGCTGGTTCGGTAGTGGAGGTCAGATACGGTCCAGATGTGGAGTGAAATGGAAATCTTTAAAAACTCACTCAGTTGCTCGCTAACTGTGAACTCACGTTTTTGTAAAAGTTAAAAGGTTTCATTTCTGCCACACAACTGAGAATCCCGGATAACAAATCTGCTTTTCTGATATGTTGCAATGCATTATGGTCCTATGCAGTAACTAGGCTACATTGTGAGCAAGAGAGTCATGCCTGAGATCTGTTGAAACCCACTTCTACTAAGAAAAGAAAAGCTGCTGTTGATTAAAAGAAATTAAAAGTACTAAGTCAATGATCATCAGATAAGAAAGTCAAGAATTGTACTCACTTTTCCAAAGATATGAAGTAAACATCTGGATTTACCATTTGGAAATATGTGAGTCAAGATTATGTGATACTATTCAAGGGTTAAGTACATTTTTTGAGACAGTTAGTCAGAAATATTACACATTAAGTAAATAAAATTTGAGTTAAATTTTGTATTTTAATTAATATGAGATTGTAAATTATGATATAATAAATAAACATTTTTACTAAGTAATGTTAAAACTTTTGACTGTCTTATAATTTTTTAACAAGTGTTAACTTGTTGTGTCTTGTGAATGAGGCCTTGTAGTCTAAATAAAGGTTAAATAATATGTATATATTTAATTTTTTATCATGCATCACTTCTTTGTCTTGGCATAAATGGCATGCCGTACAAAGTGGACCAACTTCTGTAAAGCTAATGTTTATTTTCATGAAAAGTTCTGACTAGAACTTAATAAAAAAGGATGTCAAATTTAACTTTTAACAATAATAGTATGGCCAAAAGCTGATCCTAGTTTCCCTGTCTCGGTCTCCCAGAGAGTTAAATCCCGTTACTGACGGGTAGCGTGTTTAGTTCAGTGTCGAGGTCAGAGTCTCACTGCAGGACTTTACCTTTCCGCTATCAGCCTCTCCTCCTGAGTACTGCTTATCGGTGCATGGCACGTGTGTGTGTGTGTGTGTGTGTGTGTGTGTGTGTGTGTGTGTGTGTGTGTGTGTGTGTGTGTGTGTGTGTGTGTGTGTGTGTGTGTGTGTGTGTGTGTGTGTGTGTGTGTGTGTGTGTGTGTGTGTGTGTGTGTGTGTGTGTGTGTGTGTGTGTGTATATTTAAGTGTGTGTTCATGCATGAACGGGTGGGTGGACCAATGAGTAATATTTATTGCAAACTAGCACTGTATATATTTGTTTATCTTGAATATCAGGGCTTGTCTGTAAGATATAAACCTAAATAAGCTATTGTTCTGTCTTTGGCTTCTTGTCTCATTGCCGGTTGCCTGAGCGTTGGTATTTATCTCTTTGTGCTTGGTTGCCACGGTGAGCAGTTTTGTGGATTTCTTATTAGTTTGATTAATTCCGTTTGTCAGCTTTGCTCTTTCTCTGTTACATTGTGTCCTAGTTACCTTGGCAATCTGTGCTGGGTTTACCTCACCCTTTAAGAACCGTTTCTTACTGTTCCCATATCAACCACAAAAAAAGCGGTGACTCGGGTCGTCACGTGCGAGACATCACGCCGGGGTTTCTAAATCTGAGGTTGAGTAAAATGGCTTTTCCCCTTACTCTTCCTATTTGATGCACAAGTTTTAGGATTCGCTCAGTTCCTCTTTTCTCTTCCACGACCTGCTGACTGCAGCAGTGGTGTCACCATTTTTCACTTCTCTAGTCTATAAAGCTCACATGCTCTCTTATAGATCGGGAAGCTTACAGTGGCAGACATCGTCATTGTCTCTTTATGTACCTCAAACACTTACTCATCTTTATTTTTTCCTCACTCGCTCATTCACACACACACACACACACACACACACACACACACACACACACACACACACACACACACACACACACACCCCAGATGTGTACTTACATATGCAAGCGGCAGCCAGCATCCTGTTGGCCACGTATGGAGCTATGCAGGTGGGGAAGATGGGCTGCACCATGTAGTTGGAGAACGTGATGGCTATGACTGCCTGGCTGGTCGGCTCGATGATCAGCAGCGACGTCCACAGGCGAATGAAGGCCATGAAACCCCCGAAGGCCTCCAGGATGTAGGCGTAGGAGGCCCCTGACTTGGTGATGGTGGTCCCCAGCTCGGCGTAGCACAGGGCCCCGAACACGGAGAAGATCCCTCCGATGGTCCACACAACCAGAGAGAGGCCATAAGAGCCGCTGTGGATGAGGACGCCCTTGGGTGAGACGAAGATCCCCGAGCCGATCATGTTCCCTACGATGAGGCAGACCCCGTTCAGGAGGGAGATCTCCTTCTTCAGCTTCATGGACTCCTCTGAGCCCTTAGACTTCACAGATGGGGGGCCGCCATTGGTCTCCTCTTGTGTTGGGGCGGGGCTGTAGGAAGCCATTGTTCGTGTTTTGGTGTTTTTTTTTTTTTTTTGCTTAATTAGTAAAATGAGGAACTGTTTTCTGAGATTTCAGTCACAATAGAAGAGTTTTTTGCCTCGATATGAGACAGAAGACTTAAAATGTTCCCCCCCAGTTATCTGTGATCATCTCCTGCCATCTGTGAAGGAAACACAAAGGTCATATCAGTGATGCTGTTACCATGGAGACTGATTTGTCACAGCGTGGATACAGCGCATACTCGTGTTGTTTCAATCCTGTCCAAATCGAGTCAAACGAAAACATGCCGAGGGCGCTAATGTGTGAACAAACATACAAAAATAAAAAAACATCACATAATACCACACTGGTATGGACACTGCTGGATTTGAGGGCAGTTTTTGTGGATTTGAGAGCCATTAGGCCGCACAGCAAATGGCCTTTTAAGGTTGAGTGTATTGACAGAGAGAAGACAGAGGGGAGCAAACACGCCACATGCCTGAAAACACCGGCTCTTCATTAGTAACCACACTAGCTGAGGAAGAATTACTGCACAAACTATTTTGACTCCTAGTTGCCCACCTTTCCTCCGACAAACACACACACACACACATGCAGAGTTTGAGAGTGTCAGCACAGTGGCTGGTCACATGTTTTCCAAAGTTCATCATCCTCAGCATGTGTGGAGTTTGACGATGAGAGAGAGACACATGAAGGGCAGCATGCTCATTTACCTTTCTGCATGACTGGTTTCAATATGTTAATGTGCTCTAATGCACAAACAAAATTGAAAATGATCTGCCTTAAATTTTAATGATCTGTTAATGAAGTTTCAATGAGAAAAGGGAGGGCTGCATCAAGTCCAAGTTTGCAGTGATATTACATGAAGATTTTCAGGACAAATTGGCATCCTGGTGAATTTAAATGTTTTCATTTAAAAGACACATCCTTTTTTTGGCTGATTAAACGGTGAAAAGACGTCCAAGCATCCATATATTTGATTGAAAAGTGAAAGTTTAGATGTAACAAGTTGGTTTCCAAGACTTACTGTAAGTTATCCTACCTTCTAAAAGCAGTCTCTTTTCAACCAAGCATATCCAAGTTTATACCAAGGTGACCTTTCACCTTCAAATCACCAAATCAAGGCTTGTTAAAGCGGTTCTTGATGAGCAGAGCCAAACAGAGATTGATCAAACACACCAGAACATCGACACACAGGAATACCTCTAAAGAAAGACCTATGCAGTGTGTGTAGATGTAAAAAAAGAGAGATAGTAGGCAGAGGATGCTAGGTCAATAATTAAATAGGTCGAGATTTACTGTAGATTTAACCAGACAGAATGAGAATGAAAGACTAAATATGGAGATAAGTGACTAAAAAGTTCAGATACCTTGAGGCAGCAGCAGATCAGCGGCACGTGGGTTTCTCAAAGGAGTGACTGCAGAGGAGAAGGACAGTAGATTGAGTCTCCCTGCATGTGATCAAACGCGTGCCACAGACACTGAGAGGCGAGGCTCTTATAGAAAGAGAGTGCAAGGTCCAAAAGCTGCTGATAAGTAGTCCTTCATGAGTTACTCAAGGTTACATCCTGGATCAGTAAAAATCCTCTCAAGTGTGTAGTGACATGATTCAGCTCCCTCTTCTTTTCAGGGGTCACTTAAACTGATCATGAGGAGCTTTTAAATGATATCCGAAAGATAACATTGGGATATCAGGGGAACCACCTGGCTGCAGGATGTTTGTAACTTTTTACATCAGCTGTAAAAGGGTTACTTTTCTAACCTTTAAAATACTTGTATAGGCTAAATCTAAGAGCATCTTTAGTCACATTACTATTTTTACTTGATTGGATTTAATTGACAACAAGGCACATTACAGGGTGATACATGATAAAGAGGCTGGGTAGTAAACATGAGTGTATCTATCTCTATCAGTGCGCATATCAGGAATAGTCCTGTTGCAATGCAGTCAAGTAGCTGCTTCGTGGATGGACTCACCTTCTCCAGACGCGTTCAGTCTCCTCCTGGTTGTTGTCCGGCTCGATCCCAAATCATTTGTAAAGTCTAATTTCATTCACCTCTTCACGTCAGCTCGCACTGTCTTTGTTTTCTATCTTTATTGGAGTCAATAATAAGCTTCTTCAGTGCTGCTCAGCTGATGTACTTGTGGCTTTAATGTACTTCTGGTTTCTCTCGCTGTACCTCCGAGGAAACCAGTCATGGGAGGGAGGGGGAGCTTAATTGCCTCGCATTGTGTCTCCTTAGTGAGTTATTAGAATGAAAGGGTTTCTAATTAGATTATCATCATCATCATCATCATCGATAGAGGACCTGAACTATCACTGGTAGTCCTTTGATTAATGTTGGAATGAATATAACAGTGAGGAAATGCGTGTAGAGATATCATTATATCATAATGATGATGAAACACTGAGATGAGTACCATTTTAACACATATATACCTGTTACTGGCTACATTTATTAATGAATCTAGTTACAGGTGACTTTACAGATTCAGATTAATTACATTTTTTATCAACAAATAAAATTAAAGATTAAGCTACACAGCAGTTTATAAAGTATTTAAATTACTTGTGAAATGGGCATTTTACTTTTGGTACGTTTTATTGCTAATACTTTTTTACTGAATGCAGGTTTGTATTACACTGTGGTATTGTTTTTATTTTTATTTATTTTATTAGGATCTCTTTTAGTGCATTCTCCCAACATAAAACATCACTTTAATAGATGCAAACAGAAACAGACACTATTTATTCAAGTAAGACCCCTTAAACCCTACAACTAACCCAGAAATTGCACAGCACACAAAATAACATTAAAACAATTGATGCTCTGTAAACACCTTTATAAACTCTTTCATCATTAACTACATATTTCTATCATCTCAAATTAACTTAAGATAAGAACTATTCCTAGCCATTCTCATATTGGTGTCAGGTAGTTTATTCCTCATTTGACCAACTCATTTTGGCCTTGGCAAGAGTTTAGTAAGTATTGCTACTTTAACTTAGTAAATAGTAAATAATAAATAATCCATACTTCTACCACAAATGAGTATAAATGTATTAAATGAAAAAAGAAGAACATAATGATGTTCATTACTGCTTTGCAGGATAAAAATAGAAATTATGAAATAATCATGTAAAAATAAACAAAACATATTGAGTATGTGCTGTCAAATGATTTCACATGTTTGATGGATGACCAAACTAGGGGCCATAGCTCCCTCTTGTGGATTTAAAAAAAAAAATGATGAAGAACATAGAATCAAAGTGGAGTTCATTTTGACTTTGAAGGTCCTTTTTGAAATACATAATTAAGTTTAAAAAGTATATTAAGAAACTTTGTTCATCAATACAGTTTCCACATAGTGACGTGTTAATGACATTCCTGGAAGTTTGACCTTCACTTGCACATGGTGTAAAAGAATACATGGTTCATCCCACCTATACAATTTTGTGAATCATTAACAATAAAACAAAAAAGCTTTTAAAAGCACTCCTGAAACAAGATGTCAAATCTCAATGACACTTGCATTTATAAGCAGAAGGTTTTACAAACACTAAAATGGTTTAACACATTAATTGTAGTTGAACCTTGTTACAAGCATGTTTAAGTTTTTTAATGTACAGTATTTGTTATAAATGACCATATGAAGTTTTACTATAGTATCAACTATCTGTTTATACAGCAGCCTCCATTTGGAGGAAGAGGGGTTGACAAATACATTATTAAAAACACTAGTAATGCTCATTATTGCGTTAAGTGCTAGAAATGGGTGTCATATACACTTTCAGCACACCCTTTGTTTTCTGATTTTGCATTATAAACAAAAACTCCCTGACTGTGTGATTCTGTCACATTCTAGTTGAATGGCAGCTGTAATTACTAAATTCACCTTAATCAATTGCCAAAGTCTGAATAAACAACTTCTTTGTCTTGCAAATGGTGTTGATTATTCTTTTAATTGTAGACTAAATATGCATATTACATGACATTTAACACCCCAGAAACATTGTGTCCTTCCTACTGAAGATGATCGATGTCCACAGAGTTGATTAATGCGTATTGATTAGTGAAAAATCTGTTACACGTGATCAGCCTTCTCTTTCACACCTGTGGTATTTTGCATTCACCTCCACGCTCCTTTTTTATATCGAAAAATAATTAAATGACTTTCTCTTTTCTGTTTTTCTTCTTTTTGATTGAGACACGTCTCTTGTCCCCCACGAACGCATGTGGACAAACTTCTCACACATGGCTCCTTTCACTCCTTTTGTCCCCCTCTTTGCCCTGAGCATTCTTTTCCTTGGTTACCGGTTGTCATGGTTTCAGAAGCCCCTGTAGGCTAAAAACTGGAGGGATTAAAGGCAGCCATTTTGGGGACAGCTGGGCCAGGTTGGTCCCTGTTGCCCCCTGTCCCGCTCCCAGTCACTTTTTTGGGGGGGGAAGAGGGGTGGCATTGTGTGAGGATTAGAGCTTCCTGTGTGTCAGCTCATTACACGGGGTGGGAGGAGGGGGGTGAGTACAGGGGTGAGGGGGTGAGCAGAAAGAGTGAGGGAGAGAAATGAAAGAGAAAATGAAAGCGAGTGCGTATAAAAGAGCGTATGACACACAGAGAGGGGAGGGAAAGGCAGGGGGAGGCCTCTACAGCTGCACCCTCAATCACACTCATACAGGCTCTGATTATCCTTTTCACACATACACACACACACACACACAATATAGTGGGGAACTGAAACATATTAAAAGGCATTGAGGGCAAAAAAAAAGGCAGAATTAGGAGACAGCTAGTCCAGCGCCCCAGACAAAGAACCCACCGATCCAGACACACCAAGAGCTGGAACAAACAAGCCAACTGACCAACAGCGTACATGCAGGCACACAGTGAACAAGAGTCATGCAAACAGAATACTTAAACAGATAAATTAATTCACAAAGACGCAGGCTTAAACTGAACCCAGGCAAAATAACAAAAAACCACAGACGAGCAACAAACTTCTCCTCTTCACATCGCCATTGTTTTATTTGTCTTTTGTACATCACATGGGAGGCATGGGAACATATTTTGTCATGGCTACAAAAAAAGGGTTTACAAAGCATACAAATACTAAACCGGGCAAAGCAGGAATGCAGTGAGTGCAGACAATTTCTGCAGGAACAGAAAACTCTCAAGTGCTTTGAGAGAGGGAAGCAGGGGGGGGAGAAAAGATAAAGGAGGGGGAAATAAAATGGACAGGGCTCATCCTTGTTGTCGGTTTGACCCTCCAGATAGCATCGACAACAAGAAAAAACATTTACAATCATCAGTATGAATAAGGTAATTTGCTGCTGGCAAATCTTACATCTATAAGTACCAGGACTGTTCACAAAAGTAGTAACACAATCATCGCCATCATTATTATCATCGTGGTTATCATCACTGCTAACATGTTTAAGAAGATGTTTCGGCAGCACAGGACACAGTGCAACTCGCAGTGCAACTCACAGTGCAACTCAGCACATCAGAACATGCTTTTAGCAGCATGGCATTAAAAAAGAAAGAAGAAAGTAACAATAAAAAAGGCATTAAATGTAACCGCAGCTCATATTAACGAACATTAGCCATTACCAATTCTTGGCCTGTTTTGGTATGTAGTTAATCTTGTAAAATGCTGGACCGTCCCTCTTATCGAAATCGGCTTATACAGTATGTACTGAAATAGGTGTCAGCAACAATAGCAAAGCTCAAACAATTAATTCTCATTGTGACAATTCTGTGAAGTGTGTAAGATAAGGCCTCACTGTGGTCTTTGAAATACAAAAATACATAGCTAAAGTACTACATTCACAAATCTCTTGCAATGTGACTACAATACAAACTAGATCTATCTACCTAATAGAAAAGGTAAACATGAATTAGAATCAATAACTCTAGAAAAAGATTCTCATTCTATTAAAAAAAAAAAAAATACATTCCCTTGTCAGGACCCTTTTTTAAAGACTGACTGCAGCCACTTAACGAAACTAACTCTACATAGTAGTGTCCATAGGCTCGCTCGCCACACTAGAAGCCACACTGATTGGTAGAGGATCTGTGCTTTCATCTTTCTTGGGGGATTTAGCCAATCCCTGCTCTTCTTCCTGCTGAACCTGATTCTTATTGGTTGAATTCGAGCTGCCATCCTCCACAATGTCCGTTTCATTGGTTTGAGCCTTGGTGGGGGTATTGTTCAACGCTTCAGGGTGAGTTTTCATGTGGCCCTGTTGATGAGAGACACAAAACATGAGCAATTTATTCACATGTCCAGAAGGATTAAATCTTAACTTGACATAAAAAAATGTATTTCCACTTTAAGGATTCATATGATAACCTAAAAATCCTCAATATCTTCAACCCTTACCTTAAGTCCGCTACGGCTGGCGTATGCCTTTCCACATTGCGAGCAGCTGTAGGGTTTGTCAGAGCGAGGAGGCTGGGTTGGTGCTGGAACAGAAGGCTCTGGGTCTTCTGAAGGCTTTTCTTGTACGCCATCACCCTCCTCCATTGGAGCATCCTTCTCTGGCTCTGGATCCAAAACTGATGAAGGCTCTCTGGGTGTGGTAGTCTCACTCTTGCCGTTGTTTTGGGCATCATCTTTCTCTTGTGCCTCCTGTGGTACACTGTCACAGGCCTCTTCTGCTTCGGGGATAGCTTTGGGGCTGGCAGGGGGGGTGAGTGCAGGTGAAGCATTTGCAGCTGGGGGTTTAGGGTTAGAATCGGGACTTGTGGTAGGTTTGTCTGTAGAGCAGGTTTCATCATTATTAACCCCTGTATGCAGCGTGTCATTTTCTACTCCAGGCTTTGAAACACAGAGGGATAGAGGGGTGTCATCTGCCTCTGCGTCTCCATTCACTACAGCTGAATGAGAGCTAGCTTCGGGTGCTTTTAAAGGGCTGGTGGTGCCCGGGTCAGCACGGGTCTCCTCCTCAGAGACCATGGAGCTGTTCTTGGGGCTACCATCAGCTAGGGTGTTGTTTCTCAGACGCAGGGGGTCCTCAGCTCCCACTGAGGGGGGATTACGGGTCAGGGGTGGGCTAACACTCGGTGTTGAGCCCTCTGTTTCCTCTATTTTTACAGAAGTGGCATCAGCGGCTGTGGATTTCTTAGAAGTGGACCCTGAGTTTAGAGCATCAACTGAAGACTTGGAGCTTGTTGTTAAGGCCAGAGGAAGAAGTTGTTGGGCTTTAGATGGGGAGTTATTTGCACGCTCATTAAAGGCAGCATTCTCTGTTTCGTCTTCGGGTGGCATATCTTCGTCAGGAGGTATTTGCCCTCCCAGGTGCAATCGGATATGGTGCTGAAGAACCAAGGCATTGGTGAACTTGCGTGGGCACAACGGGCAGGAGTTCAAGGCACGGGAGTTGGCCGGTCTTGCACGGTGAGTCGCCAGGTGGGCTCTGAGGCTTCCCTTTGTGGAGAAGGAACGACCACACAACTTACAAGGGAACGGGCGCTCTCCCAGATGTGTGGCTTGGTGCAAACGCAGCGCTCTGGGGCAGCTAAGGACACGCAGACACACTCCACACTGATTAGCAGCCTGGGCGGTAGGCAGAGAAAGGGTAGTCATGGTAGTTGTAGTGCCAGAACCTGAGATTCCCTGGCTGGTCATCAGTCCAGCAGCATTGGTACTCGGGCTCAGGCCGAGAGCAGCCAACATTTCCCTGCGATAGGCACTGGAAGTGGTGGACAGGTCATGGCCGTGTGTGTCGCCGTATGCATCAGCAATGGTTTGTGAGGAGGTGAAGGAAGAGGAGGCCCCTCCCTTTTCAAGCTTCTGTACCAGACGCTGCAACTTGGAGGTGTCTGAAGTCTTGGTAGAGGTGTTGGGAGAGGATGAAGAGGGGGAGGAGGTTGATGGTTTAGGGAAAGGTGGGAACGGGAAGGGGAGCTGATGTGGCGAAGTGAGGTGTGAGGCGGATGGGTGGCTTGGGGGCCGGAGAAGCGCAAGGTGGTGAGGGGAGGTACCGTCAGGGAAGAGAATCTTAGGGAGGTGGGCCAGTTGGGAATATGGGGAGGTTGTAAGGATGGCAGAGTGAGGAGGTGTGTTTTCATCAAATCGCTGCTGCTTTGCTCCTTTGAACTGGCTGCCCATGGAGGAGGAAGACGAAGAGGAAGAAGGCAGTCCAGTGCTGGATGTGTTGGCAGCAGCTGCAGCCGAGGCTCTGTTCAGCTGAAGCAGTGAATGGGCTGTGGATAACAATGCCATGTCCACTGACGGCGGCAGAGGTAGAGAGGAAGGCGAGGGCCGGGCAGATGCACCAGACAGGAATCCTAAAGCCATGTTCTCCGTCATCCCAGGAATGCTTCCTTTCACTCCATTAAACGACTCGTCATCATCAGCTCGCCGTTTTCTTCTCCTCTGGGTAGGAGCAGGAACAGGTGCTTGGTCTGATAGTGCTGGGGGCAGCAGCGAGAGGGACAGCTCTGGGTTCTGCTCTCTGTGTCGCAAGAAATGGGCTTTGAGGTTCCCCCTGGTTGTAAAACGGCTCAAGCAGACTGGACACTGGTAGGGCCTTTCACCTGTATGCGACCTCAGATGGATCTGGAGTGACGAATCGCTGCTTAACACCTTCCCACAAAAACGGCACACATGATGATGGCGTCCTGCTGAGGAGGCAGAGCCCAGAGAGGAGCTGGGCTGAAGATCCTGGGAGTGGCTGGTGGTAGGAATGGGAGGAGTCTGGAAACTGATACCATTGCTATGACCAAATGAGGAGGTGTTGGATGATTTCTCGTGGAGGTAGCGTGGCGGTAAACCCAGTGACAAGGACAGAGGGTGCAGGGAGGCAACAGAGGAGCTGAGAGTGGATGACATAGATGAGGAAGATAATGAGGTAGAGGAGGATAGAGCTCTGCTGCCATTGACATGTGAAGCACCTGATTTTGAGATAGAGGGCTGGGCAAAGAGGGAAGATGGAAGGCCAGATAAAAGCGATGAGGCTGTGGTGACTGGCGTGGCAGTGGAGGGGTGTGTTGGTGAGGAAGATAATGCTCCTGTAGACTTCCGGTCTCTGTCCACACCACTGGCCTGTGTGTTATTATCTTGACCAAAGACTGCGCCTCCGAGCCTCAGAACATGCCTACAGATCTCCTCTGTTATCTGCATCTGGTGGATTTGCCTCTGCTGTAAAACCCTCAGCTCCTCTAGTAGTATTGCCAGGGTTGGCGACACCTGGATCTGTCCCTGCTGCCCCGGAGAGCCGGAGGGCTGCTGATGACCTGGGCTGGAGCTTCCTCGGTGCGGCTGCACCCACTGAGAAGACGAGGAGGATGAAGAGGAGGAGGTAGTGGTGGTGGCTGAGCTGCCCATTGGTGGGGAGGTCATGGTGGAGTGTGAGTTTCCTTGGTGGGACAGGCTGTGGGAACCTGAGGTTTGACCCAGGGGAGGAGGTGAGTGAGTCTGGGATGACAGTGAGGGGTGAGGAAAGTCTGGGGAGAGGGAAGAGTGGGTGTTTGGGAGGGAAGTGGTGAAGGGGGCAATGTGGCTGGGCCAGTGGGGAGGAGGCGAGCTCTCGCTGGGCAAGGAGGGCGCGTGGAGCCCACCAGGGGATGGGCGAGGGGCCAGAGGCGGCTGGCAGTCTTGGAGAGAGGTGGGGGAAGAGGAGGAGGAACCCGACGAAGTCACTTCTGAGCCAAGAGATGTGGATGGTGACTTCATGCCCAGGTGATCATCTGAGGATTGACAAAAAAGGAGATTTAAAAAAAAAAAAAAAAGACTTGGATGTAGTTTGTTTCTTTGCAGGGGACGTACTATGCAACACCCGGTCTCCAATATCAGCACAGACATCCAGGTATGTAAATTCATTAAAACGCTCTACTTAATTTACAGTCTGTTTATTTCATTGAGTCCCACTATTGTTTACAAGTTTAGTGTGCATACCAAAAGATCCTGTTACGACTTCAAAAGAAATGCCTGCTAGGAAATGGCCTTGAACAAGCAAATAAACAAGTGGAAGAAACTCTGCAGTCTATGAGTCTTTGTAATGTCTTGTCTCAATCTGTGCTCTCCGGAGCAAAACTCCTCAAACATCTTGCACACACACAAAAAAGCTTACAGACCACCTTGCTGCTATGGCAACACATTTTAGAGGACAATAGGCATCACCAAGACAACCCATAACCCCTCTTAACCCACCCCCTCCCTACTGCAGTTACGTCTTTCATCTCCCTATTCACCCTTCCCCCCTTACGTCACAGTGGAGGTCAAGGGTCAGGCCACGCTAAGGGTTCTGGGCACTGTCCAGACACTCTGATTGGTCAACTAATCTGACCTCTGCCGCTCGGGGGTCAAATTCTTTCAGAATCTTGAGCACAGAGTGAGAAAGAGTAAAAGAAAAAGAAGGGGGGAGGGTAACAACAATGGAGAGACAAACTAACTATTCCCTCCTGGAGTGATATAGTGATGGAATGAAAGACTGTACCTCAGTAAAATTCCTTCACTGTGTGACTTCATCACAAAGCTGAAGGAAACACAACAATAACTCCTAGGCTAAACTTTCTTTTGTGGAAGTTTACCTGCAAAGACTCTCAGGTATATGCACTTGAAGATAAGACCTATTGCAACACAGTGGAACAAGTGCGAGAGCAATCTCTCTATCCCCTCTGAATCTTTTTTTCTCATCCATCTGAGCCCCCCCCCCCCAACTGTGTAGGAGTATACAGTCAATAGGGCTGAGGGGGTGAGAAAAGAGGGAGAAAGAAGGGGGTGGGAAGTATTGAGAAGGTGGAAAATGGGGGAAGAGGGGTGCATAAGAGAGAAAGGCATGGACGAAGAGCAGAGAGAATAGAAGGGTGGAAGATTAATCTTAACCAAAAACACTGCCTCCCCTTCCCCCCACCCATGCACCTTATTGTTAGCAAATAAGAGAGTGCTCTATACTAATCAAAGACCTCCAGCAGTCAGCGCCGAGCAGCCTGTTGGTTTCCTAGAGGACGAACAGCACATGAAAATGGCCACAGATGTATGTTAGTTAATCCTACTCTATTCATTTCACGGGGACACGTTTATTGGCCCCGACCAAAGTGCCCAAGGCCTCCATTTAGTGGGGCCCATTACAGTGAATGGCTGAGCAGGAGGGGTTTCTTTAGTTGACAAACTCAGATCTTCAACTTTTTTTTTGTTTGTTTTAAGTCTGTTAAATCAGGTGCGTTTGTTGGAATGTGGCCATGCATAAAACAAACGCGTGAAAATGGCCTTAATCGACAGAGGAAACCACACAATAAATACCGCAAACAAACAAATTACTTCTAGAAACCCCAAACTTTTGCTTTTGTTTGGCTCTCTGACTATTTCTTTCAGTCTCAGCGAGTGAATGCAGCATGCACTGTTGTGATGATCAGCAGTAAGTTGCAGGATGGTTGCATTCTTTCAAGAAACTCAACACAAAAACGCAGAGATGTGTACTCACCGTGAGAGAGCAGCCTTGGGCCCCCTGGATCCGCGTTAACTAGATGCTGGGGTCGCTTCTGCTTCCGGCGTGACATGATTCACTGCTCAGGCAGAGAGGAGGGCATCGGTCGGTTGAATGGCAGAAGGCACGTTTTTTTGCGCACTTGTGAGCGCTCCTTAAACCATCCGAGCATCTACAGCTCAAAAGACGCGCACATCATGAAAGCCCAGGATGAGAAAAAAAAAGTAAATGAATGTGTGAAATCACTTGTAAATGTAAAAAATAACTTATTTTAAGGAAGAAAGTTTATATATATATATATAAAAAAAAAATAGCACATAGGTGTTGGGAAATCCGCAGGTCTGCACCGTGTCATGTGGAGCTGCTGTGAATGGCTGTTTTCTAAAGTCTCCTCTCCCCAAAAACTTGTCCAATTTGCGCTCCTCCTCTACCACTGCTGCCCATGCACATACACACACACACATACAGGGATCACACACACACACACACACACACACACACACACACACACACACACACACACACAGAACCACTCCTTGTTCTTCAATGATATTTGCATTTCAATGGCGTGTAACACACAGCCTCCCTGGCTCTCTCTTTCTCTCCAGCTTTATTTTTCTTTACACACTCACGCAGCAGCAGCTATAAACTTTCAATAAAACATGACAATTAGATGTCAAAGCCGTCGGATTGCTTAAAAACAAATTGAAACGGGCGTTGGGATCGGCTATGTTGCTGAGGTTGGGCTTAAAGATAGGAAACTATAATCATGGGTCGAATTAAGATGCAACAATGTGTCTAAAATAAGTTAACAGGTGACCCATCCATCAGGTGACATCTGTTCAGGAAGGTGTCTTACTTATTCTCAGCAAGGTGGATAAATACTGAAATCATAGCCATAATAATTGACTTGCAAAGTCAAAAATCCGTCTTCCCAGTGGTGAGAAATGAATGGGATATTTCTCCCCTTTGCTTTGCATAGGGCCAATTATAAATAACAGTGCAGTGAGTTGTGGGCAAGTGGGGCCACACAGCCATTCCACATGCATGTATTTTGTGTGTTATCACCAAGCCTATAATACCCCCTCCCATCAACTCCCCCTCCTCCCAAAAAAAGCATCTTACACTGGAGCTCTATTTAAAAGGCAGAGAATAGATGGGAATCTTTGACAATGGCGTGCTGGACACAGTTGAGTGAGCATCTCCCCTCTCTCACTATGAACCCCCGGATCCACTGCTGCACAGCACAATGCCCTCTTTCACCCCCCTCACTCCTGTACCACGTGGAGAAATGGATAAAAGAGAGAGAGAGAGAGAGAGAGAGAGAGAGAGAGAGAGAGAGAGAGAGAGAGAGAGAGAGAGAGAGACAGACAGAGAGAGAGAGAGAGAGACAGAGAGAGAGAGAGAGAGAGAGAGAGAGAGAGAGAGAGAGAGAGAGAGAGAGAGAGAGAGAGAGGAGGAGGGGAGACCATATTTAGGTAGGTGTCTCACACTTTTTCTGTGGCCTAATTAATCTGTGAATTCTTTTTTTTCTTCTTAAAATCAGATTTTTTTTAAAATCAAAAACATCCCCAGAAAGTCTGTATTCTATGTTTTCCCCAAAGACCAATTATTGTAATCAGTTATGATTAATTACATATTTAATACTTCCTCCTCAGGATTTTTCGTGTTTATCAGGATCCACGTTTTAAACACTTTCAATGTTTGTGGACAACATTTACAACAAACATTTTACAACAAGACAAAAACATTTTAAAACATTTTAAAACATTTTAGAAGTGTTTAGGTAGGTGTCTCACATTATACATATATCCACTCAGAGGCTGTGTAAGAAAATAGGGCATTCTTTGAATTAAGGGGAAATAACTGTCATGTTTATTTAGAGTTACACTTCATTTAGCTAATAAACAGACATTGGTGATGTTAAGTCAAAGTACAGGTTGCCTTTAGTAGTAATACAAGTGGAAGACATATTCAGATAATTTACTTAAGCAGCAATAAAAAATAAAAAAAATACTAAATATATATACTTTTAAAATTAAAAAATGTTTTGGTCTTTTGTCATCCAATTCAGTATTTATGGACTTAATGAAGGTTAATGTTTAAATATTTGAAGTAAATATTTAGAGCTTTTGCGGTTGAGAGTTCGAGTTGCAATCAGCCAATCAGGTTCGAGTATTCGTTTAGCGTCACATTGCGTCACCTTACGTCACCGTACGTCACCTTGCGTCACCTGCTGAGTAAAGCTTAACTGGTAGGTTGGTATCTCCCGAAATTAGTGACAAATGAATCGTATATATATTAAACTTTAAAGTTTTTTTCTCTCAAAAGCAGCATTTAAAGCAGATTCAACAGTTAATCAGCTAATGCTAATATTGAATAGTTTATGTAGCATTGAGCTAACAATGTAGCATAAAGTTACCTCTTCATACAAAGAAGTTATGATTTGGGGCATTTAGTATTTCCATATCTATCATTTTCTTATTGATGATTTAAAATAAGAAGGTAAGAGATTAGATGTCAAAATCAAAAGTAATGTTAACTTTTATTTGCTTTGATAATCAGGAGCCAAAATAATGCTTTAATCCAAGAATAATAATGGGAAAGGAAAATCTCTAGCAGCAATGCATCAAATAGAACAAATCAATCAATACACACACACAAAATTAGAAATTGTTACCACAAGCTTTGAGATTTCCAGTTCCCAAATTTCTTCAAACCTCACATGATTTGATGTCCAAGAGAGGAAACCCCAAAGACTGCTAAATAATCTAATTTAAAGGCGTGTTGCTCCCAAATTGATTTCTTTATTTGCTTCACCGTGATATGTTTAAAGTCTTTCAAACTTTAAGTGTTTGTGATAGCTTCATAGTACCTTCAGTTAATGACATGCCTAGTGCGCTGATCTCTCTTTTACTTAAATGTTACTTTACTTTTCACAGTCGTGGCCATGTCTTTCTGCGACGACACACTCCTGTGTAACTTCCCAAAGTGTCGGACCAAGCTGAGCGGCTTCGCCTGGGTCACAGCTTGCTCACATGTCTTCTGTGATCAGCACGGGTCCGGTGAGTTCAGCCGCTCCCCATCCATCTGCCCGGCCTGCTCCTCTGCACTGTCTGGGAAGCTGGACATCGTGAGGACGGAGCTGTCTCCCTCCGAGGAGTACAAAGCCATGGTGCTGGCAGGTCTGCGACCAGACGTGGTTCTGGACATCAGTGCCCGTGCTCTGGCCTTCTGGAGCTATCAGGTCAAAAATCTTTCTGTTTGTATCCATATGAACATACTGTAAATCGTGTCTTGAAATGTCTTTTTGTGCCAGTCTGGTTGTCTTTTCCTTTCCTGTAAAACATCAAGCTTGTCAGTCTCTTTGTAAACAGGTCCATCAGGAGCATATGTATCAAGAGTACAGTCTGTCACGAGGTGAGGCACAGCTGAAGCAGATGGAGAAGGTGTTGACCCAGCAGAACCAGAGCAGAGAACTGGAGCTAAACGGCATGAGGGGGGAAATCGCCTCCCTGAAGAAAGTAAGCCACAATTCTTAAACTCATGCGGCGTGCTCCATGTTCATTATCTGTACATGATGAAGAAATAGAGAAGAGAGCATTTAACCTCATAAACCTATTTTTGTATATCATCTTGGCTGCGATAAATAAAGGTAGAAACATGTACATTCAATACAGTATATAGAAAATTACAAGATCTTATTTCCTTCAGGTGATGGAGGAGTATAAAAGGAAGTACAGCGAGGTGTCCGAGAGGCTGATGGAGAGGAACAGGCAGTACCAGAAACTACAAGGGCTGTACGACTCTCTGAGGCTGCGCAACATGGTGGTGGATGTGGGGGAAAGAGACACGCTGCATCATCCGGGACATCACGACTTCAACACTGGTAAGAACAATATGAATTTAGAGTAATGTTAAAGTTTCTTCAAATAACAAGTGCTTGGTCTTTTTGTGCAGGAGATGAATTGATGTTTTGTGATTAGAGAAGCGTGGAAAAGATTGTAATCTATGAATAATCAGGCCAAAAATAAATCCTTTCTTATACACCAACATTTTGAAAGTGTTTAAAACGTGGATCCTGATAAACACGAAAAATCCTGAGGAGGAAGTATTAAATATGTAATTAATCATAACTGATTACAATAATTGGTCTTTGGGGAAAACATAGAATACAGACTTTCTGGGGATGTTTTTGATTTTTAAAAAAAATCTGATTTTAAGAAGAAAAAAAAGAATTCACAGATTAATTAGGCCACAGATTAACCGAAAATCAAACGTATTATTAATTGCAATCCAAAACAAGACGTTCGGCAGGAAAATAAACCTACCTGCTTTTATTAAATCACTTGTCGTGTCACACTGATACATGAGAAGAGGAAGGGAGCAGACAGAGAGTTATGTTAAATAACACAAAGGAAGACACAGCCGTAGGTGTTTTGCCAAGGAGTGGTCATTAAGCACCCAACAGTGGGAGTAAAGAGCTGATCGTCTATGTAGGGAAATTTAGCTCAGTATAACAATGAGAGACATCCGTCAACCCCCTGCGTGTCACCCAGGGGTGGCTCGGCAGGCAACTCCCCAGAGAAGCCCTCAGTTCCTCTCCATGGGCCACGACGGGGACAGCAGGTTCTTCTCCTGCCTGGAGGCTGACGGAGCCAAGACCTTCTTCCAGTTCAGCTCTCCTGCCAGAGAGAGAGGCCGGCCCTTCATGAAGAAGCACTGAGACAGCAACAGGTTTCATAATAACCGTAGCAGATTAACCCAACTACATTTATTTACATTTGTTAACAAAGTGTTCTAATGTTTAAGTATTCATTTAAAGGGCAGTGTTTGCCCTGAGAGCATTTCTGTAGTATTTATTGTAATTTTGAACCAAACTAGGCATGAAATCTAATGTTCAACTTTGAGTCCAGGCCTTTACATAACATTTGTGTAAAGAAGTACTTGACCAGACAACATAAACTCTGTTTACAAAGTGCACTGCCTTACAGTCGTCTCTATTCATGTAGATTGATAGGAAAGTGAAATCTCGACCTGGCTCAAGTCAGAAACTGATAAATTGAAGGAATTAATTAATGTAATAAGGACGACTCAAACGTGTTCCTGTCAGTATTTTTATGTGTGATTACTGTCTTACTAAAATTTAGAGGATTGGGGTAAAGGGAGTAAGTCTAAACCTAACCTTAGCATACATTTACTTAATAGTAAAAAACAAAATCAATTACACATTTAATTTACTGATACAGTACACATGTTACTGAATGAATAGTAAGTGTTTTTCATGACACACTGTGTGAACAATTTAGGCAAATTTGGGTTAAACCTGAGCAATTGGTTGTTTGTTGATGAAGCTAGAAGGAGACCCAATGAGGTCCAAACTTATAACAGAATATTGTGAGTAATGGAAAGATTTTCACTGCATAACAAACAACCAGGGCAGATTGCTAACTGGCCAACCAAGACTGCAAGAATAAGTGTCTTTTGTACAGATTTGTTAAACACTATGTGTTGACACCTCTGGTCAAAAGGCCTCTTTCACTGAAATCATTTCACAGTAGGAATAACACGGGTATGAATATTAATAATCCATTTAGCTGCTTCAGTGTCAGGGTCCTGGTATTAGGCACACTTGGTCACTGTCACAGCTTACTGGGATACTTGAATCAAAAAGAGCCTATTTATAATCAAAAAAATTCTAACACCTGTGCATTTCCAATATGAAAGGTCAAAATGTCTCCTGTGAAAAAGAAATACAGTACCACTACAATACATTTCAAACAACATTTTTGGGAACCCCCTAGTTGCCCAGTGATCACAGTTTGAAAACTGCGGTTCTAAGACACCACACAAACAATGTGTTTAAGATAAAAAAAATGATTTTTAAGGGTAAACTTAAATCACAATTCTGACATCAAATTATCATCAAAGGTTCATTCCATTAAACAGAATACAAAAAAGGAATATTTATAAATATAAACAAAATGTCCATCTAACGACAAAGTAACAGGTTGAACTCTATTTACAAAACAACACACTTTGGGGAAAAAAATATTCCATAATTATCTAAACACTTTTTCAAAATCCAGAAGAAAAAAATTGGTCCTCTTGCTGTACTTTCTGTTGCTTGTTAAGCTCATTCGCTCTGGGGCTTGTAGCTGACGGAGGCAGCAATCTGACTTTGGGCATTTTGTTTCTTGCCGTTGACGATGAGGAGCAGAGGGGAGTCCACTCGTATACTTCTGAAGTCAAATGACTGCCGGAGAGAGAGGAAATGTAAAAGTCAGACTATTTAGGAAGACAATTTTATTTTTATTTTGAACTGCAAACTTAAAACACTCACCTCATCTTTATGTGTTATACTGTTTCGTTTGACCTGAGGTTCAGGAATGACTACAGTGTCTCCTATCAGGACGCCCCAGCTGTCCGCTGTGTTGTACACCATCACCACTATACATGACTCCTCGCTGTCCACCATGCCAAACGTACTGGAGGGGAAAAAAAGATAGCGAACATCACTCCAAAAGTCTAAACGGTCTAAGCAAGACTGAAGCATGTGAATTACGTGAGCTATTACTGATATAAAATAAGCTGCACTCACAAGGCCATGCGACCCTCTGAGGCCAGGCTGAACACCACCTTGCCCAGGGCGGCCACCCCAGCGTTGTGACCGTGCGTGAAGGAGGAAAGAGTTCGAGGCTCCAGGCTGCCAACGCGGCCCGTCGGGGAACGAAACTGAGGGGAGGAGCAGGGACCCAAGGCCGACGTGTTGAGGTTGGAGAGCATCGTCCTTAACCTACGCGCCTTCACCTTCCCCTAAGGAGATGGAGAGACCGAAGGTTAGGAGCAAAAAAAGAAGAGATACGACTGTGCTCTGCTGCCACCTTGTGGTAAACAAGTTATTCATATTTATGTCAACAAAAGACTCAAAGATCACTCAAAAGAGAAGTTGTTGACTTAATGCAAATTGCTCCATTCTTCAAGCTATTTTTATTTATTTATAATCTTAAATCAGCAACAAATTTTAATCCATATTTCAGAGAATCAGAATCCGCTTTATTGGACATGTATGCGTACGCATACAAGGAATTTGACTCAGTTTTTTCGGTTGCTCTTAATATGCATACACAGAAATAGACAAATAAACAAAAAACAAGGACAATAAAGTAGAATGTAAGCATAAACATCTAACTACTATGTACAAATATAAATATATATATATATAAAAGTATATTTATGAACATAAAACAAAACAACAATGACAATAAAATGGAGGTAATAGGCCAGGATGACTGATTAAGTGTTCATCAGAGTGACGGCCAGTGGAAAGAAGCTGTTCTGGTGTCTGGTTTTGGGGTACAGTCCTTTTTAACACCTACCAGAGGGATGTTTTCACAAAATATGTCATTCTTAAACTGAGGTTTTGCTGGCAAGAAATATAGAAAGATTCTACTGGAGCTAAAACAATTAGAAAACAAATTGCATAGCTGGTTGCATGAATAATTGTAAACTATTTTAAGAACATTTGACTAAATTTTAAGAAAGAGTGGATCCAGCTTCTCAAATGAGAATATTTTCTTGTTTGCTATTTTCTTGTTTCCTTCTAAAAATCTTTGGGTGTTGGGCCAAGACCTTTTAAAGACATCACCTTGGGCTTTAGGAACTAGTGCTAGATACATTTTCTTCATACCTTGTTCTGTATGAGTTCTATGACTTTCTCCAGATACACAAGCAGCTGCTTCTCTCTCTCCGGAGGCTCCTCCCACCCCGGGTCGAGCGCCGCGGCTCGGCTGTAGCCGCCGAGCGCAGACCCGAACATCTCCTCGTACTGGAACAGCGTGGCACGGTTGAAATGCAGCTCCGGGTAAGAAGAGGCAGCTCTGTCTACTTTCTCCTACAAGTTAGGAAGGGTGGAGTAAAACATATTACTACAATAAAGCATTTAGTGCTGATAGATTTTAACATGTTCAACGCTCAGAACTCACAGATTGTGCATAGGCGCTGAGAGCTTGTTGAGACAGCTGGGGATTCTGTCCACATGTGAAGAACAGGGACACGTAGGCGTTTCCCAGGATGTCTGTAAAAACAATAACATGAAATACAATTTCAGGACAGCACATCATTTCTACAATCATTACTTTCCTCAAACTCTTATTCTCTGCTCACTGGTAGTACCCGGACTCTTTACTCACACCAGGACGTCCCGTCTGTCACATCCAGCTGGACAGCTTGTCGGGCCATGTCCGAGCTCTCCAGCACCTGCTTGCCATGTGCGTCGCTGTCTGCCGCCGGAGACTGTCTCAGCACCATGGACAGGTTGCGTAGAGACACCTTGTTTTTGCTCTACAGAGGTGGAAGATAAAACACAGGACAGAGGTGTTAATAAGTGGAATCGAGCATAGACAGAAAATCCACAGGAGTGGACAGCGATCCATTCAGAAAAGACCTGCATATTTATTTTTTTATGTGTTAGTTTGTCTTGACATAAAGTGACAGAAATGCAAGTTTTAATCATTCAAACAAAGGCATGCATTTTTACAAAACCTTTAGTGTTACAGCATATCAAGGTATGTGGAGCTTAAATTATGCCTTTTATGTGAAAAGCCAGGGGGACTAAATGAAGAAGAATGCATGTCCGTCTCTTTTTCTGTCCTAAATGTACCTGTTGCAAGGCTCCGGTGAAGCAGTTCTTGGCCCCAATCAGGTCTCCTTTTTTCCAGTACTGCTCCCCCAATGTGTTCCAACCTTCGACCAGGCCGGGCTCCAGCTTCACAGCCCGGGAAAGGCACTCTTCTGCTACAGGACTGAAGTCTGGAGCTACATTCAGACAACGGCCCTTCTGCAGCAGAAACTCTGCTTTGTGTTTGAAACGATCTATGGGAAATCATAAACACACAGAGATGTACGGTGAGTGTGAATGATATTCTGCAAATTAAAGACCGAAGCAGCGCTGTTGTGTAAAACAAAGCACTCACCTTCTTTCTCCTCCAGCTTCTTTAACGTCTTTTGGATCTCCTGAGCGACATCGCTTTGTTTCCTCCCAGCTTCCTCCACACTGTGAGTCTCAAAATAGCAATCTCTGAAGTTATACAGTTCATCCACGAGCTCCTGTGATGGGAGGGAATGGAGGAGGAGGGGGGGTTATAAATAGATCAAAGGGACAATTCAAACAGTACAATATTGAGTTGGAGAATAAAAACTGCGGCGGCTATTGTCCATTATTAATGCACCAATAACACTTTTGTGATTTGTTTTTCAAAGAGTATCAGAAAAGAGTCAAATCAGAAACCTTGGCAGTATTTGGTTTCCATTATAAACAATTGTCATAAAAAAAAAAAAAAGATCCACATTATCTCATCTTCAGTTGTTGTTGGGTTTTGTTTTTTTACAGAAAAGCTTCCGTACAGACTTAGACACTGGAGTTTAAAAGAGTGGGGCGTCAACCAGACAGAGAGGGTCTCATGAAAGACTCTATTGAGTTGCATGATGGGAATTGTAGGATCCAGTGTTCTGGATGCTTGCTTGACCCATCATTTGGTATAAAAGTGAAGATATCTGAGCCTCTGTTGCTTTGATTTTGTTCAGCTCTATGGAAGCTTGATGGAGACCCCCTTTAAAACACCTACCACACCAGTAAGAGAATAAGAAGTACCATTACAGAACACAAACCGGTTTATTTTAATAATAGGCACTCCTTAAAGGTATCTACTGTTACAAATGCACCTTGCACCTTTGCACTAATGATGTGAGCGTTATAAGATAAGGGATCATTAAGTAGTGCATCTCTAGTGGCAATGCATTAAGCCAGGAACAATGACAATCTGTGACTCAGCAAGAAGTGGATAGATGCAATCTTAGCAATCATATTAATAGTCATGCATGTGGAGATGTAATTGGATGAAGTTACTCCACCCGTAGATTGAGAATGGTGGTACTCACACACCAGACAGTGTCAGAAACAAAGACTAAATGCCAGCTCAGGGATTGTTAATGGCAGTAGTTATAGATGTCCAGCATGCAAATGATGAGAAAACGAGGGTGAGCTCCCCAAAACACCAAGTCTCGAGCCTTCAGTATGTGAATCTTCGTACCTTCATCATCTGCAGCTCGCTCTTCTCCTTCACAGGCTCACCACTCTTCTCCTCTTCCGCCATCTTTGAGTTGAGCTCTGCAGCAGACTGCCTGGTAACGTAAAGAGGAGCAAAGTACTGCAAAATACGTCAAATAATATGTTAAATCTGATGCTCTAATATTAATACGACGACAGAAAACATTATTCTTTTCTAAAATAACGCGAGTGAAATGAATTTTCAGCAAAGAGGAAATAGGCTTTTAATTTCCCACTGACGCCGGAAGTTGGAGTTACCGGTCCGTCCCCCAAATGAGTCCGGCAAACTGACATTTTTAATTCACTAAATTGTTTTTGCTAAAATAAATCCTTAAAACCCGGCTGATACAAGTATGGTTATTTATATATATATATACCACTTAACACAACCACAAGGTTTGTTCGTTAACACAGCGCTTAGTCAAGCCGGAACGTTTCTCACTCAATGTGTGGCCCCGGCGCCATTTCGCGACGGACCATGCTTTACTCGCTCCCATCAACAAGGCGCACGGTGTCAACTTTTTTTTGTTTTTAAGCTTCTCCTCGCTGTGACCGGTGGCGGGTCGGACCCGGCTCGGTATGTCGGATACTTGGAGCAGCATTCAGGCGCACAAGAAGCAGCTGGACTCGCTGCGGGAGAGGCTGCAGCGGCGGAGGAAAGACCCGGCAGCCCTCTCCTCCGGTACGGCTCAGGCCAGGGAGCTCCAGCAGGGCGGCACATAGCCATTGTCATGTCATTATTGAGTCTGAAAGTTGTCATGAATTAAGAGGAATGCCCATGTTTTGTCACCTGATCTCAAGATGACATGTTTAAATAACTAGTTTTGTTTTGTAGTCCAAAATACCCAGACTACATAATTGGAAAGTAAAGCAGTAAAATGTTCATTTGGATAAATATTATGAGAAGCAACCAGAGATGTAGTGTAAAGACTGATGAGTGATATTAATTAGTTGTCAAACCTGTTGCTGATTTATTTCATGACATTAAACAGAGAAATCCTGACATATGAGAAACTCAAACCAACTTATTATTTCCCTTTTGCTTGATTAAATATCAATTATCATTACATTTACATTACAGTCATTTTTTTTAATCCAAAGCGACTTACAATAAGTGTATTCAACATAGGTATTCAAGAGAACTACTAGTCACCAGAAGTCATCAGTGCATCTCCTTTCTTAAACAAGCATCTAAAAGCATAAACCAGAGCAAAAGTATAGTGCAGAAACAAACTTATACAAATTATTTTGTTGTTACGAATATCATAAATGTTGTTGGTTAATTCTCTGTTTGACTAATAGGCTCAGCTACTATAATAAGCTGTAAGGCTGCCTAATTGTATGTGCTTTCACATCAACTGTAGAAAGACTAATATGAAAGAATGACTGTTCCATCACTGATATGTAGTTTTTCTACATTCAAAATATTAGAGTAAAAATTGTCTTTACCAGTTGGGTTGGACGTTGTGCGGTTGACCGAAAAGCTCGATCTTCCTGGTGCCTGGCGAGAGTCTCTCTATCATGCCGTAGATCTCATCTGTAAATTTATTTTACAAGATGTTCCTCAGTTATTTTCCAGAGAGTCCTGAAAATCCAAGAAACAAGAGTCAATCTATTGAAATCTTTTAAAAATGAATTAATTTCCTTTTGTTCTGACATTGTTGCTTCAAAATATATCATAATGCCTTTTTGGACTTCTGTTCCCGTGAGCAAAACACCACATCCATATGAAATACCTAATATCAGGCTGGAATTCAATGTTTTCATGTAATTGATTTAACAGAGTCACAATTAGAAATGCTGAAGGATCAAATGAAAACTAATAAATCATCAGAAAGACCTTTTAAAAATGAGGGAGTTAACTTCTGTTCTCTCCTCTCGGTCAGATGGTGGAAGCAGCACAGAGGGTTCCACGGCCAGGAGTGACAGCCCGGCTCCGACAGCTCCGCTCCCCACTCAGGAGGAGACGGAAAAACCACCAGACCCTGAACTAGAGAAGAGGCTGCTGGGATATCTCTCTGATCTGAGTCTCTCAATGCCAACGGACTCACTTGCCATCACAGATGAACTCAGCGTGAGTCCTTGGAATATGCTATGTTAAGCTTGGCTCTATGATATGAACAACGTCATATTTCTAATACATTTTGTTCACAGTCTGAAACAGCTGTCAGTCATGGAAGCATCCAGAGCCTGCTGCTTAAATTCTCTGCCCAGGAGCTCATCGAGGTCCGGCAGCCCAGCTCAGCCTCCTCCTCTTCTTCTTCCCCCCCCTCAATCGTGGTATCAGTGGACCACACAAAACTATGGGCCATGATCGGGTCTGGGGCCGGAGCCCAACGGACCGGAGTCAAGAGAAAAGCAGAAGATCCAACCCACCAAAAAAGAGCTTCTGGATTCTCGCCCTCACTTCAGAGGTCTGCTTCTCCTCCGCGCTCTTCCTTCACCTCTGTGACGCCGGCTTCCTCCATACAGCTGGCGGGGCCTTCGGCATCAGGGAGCGGGGCTGACAAGAAGGGCAGGAGCAGTAAAAGCCAGTCGTCCCATATGGACATGGAGATAGAGAGTCTCCTGAACCAACAGTCCACTAAAGAACAGCAGAGCAAGAAGGTAGGAAGGTTTAGGAGACCGACCAATATCTCTCCTCGTCTCTTACGGCACCCAGAATTATTGTAACCATTGACATTTCATCTAACCTGATAACTGATTGGGTATAATGGTATTTACATACAGATGAGCAGAGAGATTCTTGAGCTGCTCAATGCCAGCACAGCCAAGGAGCAGTCCATCGTGTTAAAGTTCCGATCTCGCGGCCGAGCTCAGGTCCAGGAGTTCTGCGACCACGGGACCAAAGAGGAGTGTGTGCGCTCCGGGGACACACCGCAGCCGTGCACCAAGTTACACTTCCGGTCAGTGTTCTTCAGCAACTTTTCTTCACCGTATTTATGTCAACCCACCCAATTACATCTTTCTATCAGACTCTTCACAGAGGAAACACATTTTTAATCAATTCAGATAAATGATGCATTTGCATTTCAGTTCAGTGTTTTAAAAAATACAATGGGGACACCCTGGTGGCTTTAGGGTAAGGGCGCTGACAGTGAACCGCAGTGCCACTGGTTCATGTTAACCAGGGGACAATTGCTGCATTTCATTTCTCATCCTTCTTTCCCCTCTGTTCCTGTCATCTCTCTAGAGCAACTATTTAATAAATGTCCCCCAAAAATAGAAGTACCCCCATTAGCCTGAAGAGATCACTATAATCAAAGTTTAAAAACTTATTTAAGAAACACCAAATTTTAACAATGTTCTGGCAAAACAATGATTGGCCTCATGTAAATTATTCAAATAAAGCTCCACATTTTAAATCTAGAAAGGGCTTACTGCTACAGTATGAGTTTCTTTTTTAATCAAATGGATAAGGAGAACGCATCTTGTTTTTATCTCAAAATATCTGATTTTTGGAGGTTCTCCTCATTCTAAACGATTGTATATGGTATTGGTTCCCTAACTGGTGGTTGGGGAACCACTAAGACGTCTCAAAATAAATCTAGAATCAGATGCAAGATCAAAAACAGATTCTGCTTGATACAACATTGTTTATTTTTGAAAACTTTTATATAATAATGTATATTTCCTTGCAAAATGTTTGATAATGTAATCCCTCTCAGGCAAATTATTGAAATTAAACAATCTGAAAAGGGATAAAAGCGTATTTAAGGGGTCACAAGAAGACTTTGTTTTAAGAGGGCACGTTTCAAGAAGGTTAGGAAAAGAAAATTCAGTGTTAAAGCATTTGTATTTGTCTTCCTGTATTTAAAACTTTGTGCTAAACAAGATGATGTTTTGTGTTTGTTTGTTTTTTTAATTCAAATCTAAAGTTGTTTAAATATAATGATGAAATTGCACTCGTATGTTTATTCTGCTGATTTACTTTGCGACTCATATTTTCTCTGTCAGTCGCATCATCAACAAGCACACGGACGAGAGCCTTGGCGACTGCTCCTTCCTCAACACGTGTTTCCACATGGACACCTGCAAGTACGTCCACTACGAGATCGACAGCCCTCCGGAGGCCGAGGGGAGCCTGCTGGGGCCCCAGGGCGGGAGCACGGAGCTCGGGCTCTGTGCAGGGGACGCCGACAGCAACGAGGGGAAGCTGTTCCCCTCACAGGTGAGGCTGAGAGACGACGGACGAGGAGAGAGAGAGAGAGAGAGAGCTATGGATGATGATATTTCTGGCGGGCTATGAATTTTACAGAGGCTGTTTTTTCTTTGCAGTGGATCTGCTGCGATATCCGTTTCCTGGACGTGTCCATCCTCGGTAAGTTTGCTGTGGTGATGGCTGACCCTCCGTGGGACATCCACATGGAGCTCCCTTATGGTACGCTGACTGACGACGAGATGAGAAAACTCAACATCCCCATCCTGCAGGACGACGGCTTCCTGTTCCTCTGGGTCACCGGCAGGTAACTACGACAATCCAAACAGTCGGCTCTATCCATACAGTTTGATGTCACCGTGTATCCCGGCAACACCGATGAGATGTTTCTCTGTCTTTGAGTTTATTTTGAGTGTGTACAGAATAATTGTATTTAAACGCACATCTAGTGGTGATTACCTTGGGCGGCCTAGGTCTTCATGAGACCATCCATCTCAGAACAGGAGGGATTTTAACAGGTCAACAGCCGTGTATCAATCTTGAAGATGTCCTTGAACTAAACACTAACATAACTTGTCGCAGGATTTTTTCAGCAACAAACCTCAACCAAAAACCTTTTTCTTTAGCCGCGACTTTACCACTACTATATAATTTGCTACAGTAAATGTTTGTGGAACCAAAGACCTACATTTTAAAAATAAGTATGTAGTGTACAGTTTTCTCTCTTTGTTTTTGAAGTGATAGTACTTACCATTCTCCAAGTTTCCTCCCCAAAAACGTTCAAGCTTTCTCAGCTAAATTAAGTAGTAGTAGTAGTAGTCAGTCTTTTGTGGACTAATACTTAGTCCACAAACACTTTTTTTACAGGTAGAACCTGCATGGCAATACTCTTATAAATATAAGAGAAGGCAGGGACCTAGTGCTGCACATCCAGATATAGTTGGGCCTTCTCTGCTTAAACCATCATCTGGCCATCTCTTCTTTCAGGGCCATGGAGCTGGGCAGAGAGTGTCTCAGTCTTTGGGGGTGAGTCTCTCCTTCTCCGCATCCACTAGCATCAAGCCATCACTTTGTTAGGACACCATTTAATTTCATATAAATGTTCTGCTTTTTTAAATTTTTGTATTTCTTTTTCGTCCGTCAGCTACGATCGAGCCGATGAAATCATTTGGGTGAAAACCAACCAGCTGCAGAGAATCATCCGCACAGGAAGGACAGGCCACTGGCTGAACCACGGGAAGGAGCACTGTCTGGTATGTTCGTCCATGTTTTCTGTTACTGTATACACCTGAAACAGTCTCTGTCATATTCTGCTTGAGCCTGCATGCATGAAATGGTTAAATTCAGAGCTTCATGAATCTTGCCTCCAGGAGTTCCTACTTTTTGCATTTGAATTCTTAGTAGTTTTAGAGGCCTGACATTAAGTAACAGATGGTTAGTTACAAAGAAAACATCTGAGAAACTGGCATTGGAAGCTGTAAAGAAAAAGGGCTGGTACTTCAAAACATTCTTGGCTGATGAACCATCTGTCCATCAAACTATTGCCGCAGGGAGTAGATCAAGGACATATTGTCCATGCACGCTAACCTCTTTAGGAGCCACTATCATTGTTTTGGACTATTAGTCACCACTACTCGATGCCAGTAGCTTCTTAAATGACTGGCGGGCACGACACAAAGGCATAAATTGAAGCCTGACAAGATGGATTTTAGATTGACATGTTATCCTGCGATTCTCACGTGTTTTCGCGAGAATCCAGCTGCCGTGCAAAGGTACAGAGAAGCCGCCGCATAGCCAGAAGGTGATTTGAAAGTGAGATGCTGAGCTGCTACAGCCTCATTCTTGGTAAATAGTTTTTCCGAAAGTGTGTCACATAAATATCTGAAATGTAAGACATACCACTCGTTTCTCTTCAGGTGGGTGTGAAGGGAAACCCTCAGGGATTCAACCGAGGTTTGGACTGCGACGTCATTGTGGCCGAGGTAAATCTTTGGTCCTGCTTATTGTATTTACGATTTCTACAGCCTGAAAAAAAGGTTGCTTCAGATATGGTACAGATGCCATCTCTTCATTACATTTCAAACACTCTCTTCCAGGTCCGCTCCACCAGTCACAAACCAGATGAGATCTACGGCATGATAGAGAGACTCTCGCCAGGCACCAGGAAGATCGAGCTTTTCGGTCGCCCACACAACGTCCAGCCCAACTGGTAACATACATCACGCTTTAATTTAAAAGGCCAAGAAACTGTTCTGCATATGTTGCATCTACTGATGGACCTTCCCCCCCCCTCCACTTCCAGGGTAACTCTTGGAAACCAGCTCGATGGCATTCATCTCCTGGATCCTGATGTCGTGGCTCGATTTAAGAGCCGTTATCCAGACGGCGTCATCTCCAAACCCTAAACCCCTCAAAAACATTCAGTGATGACTTAATCACTGGTCACAGGTTTGGAAGAAGTTTGTCTATAGAATGCTTTTGTTTTTTTTATACCAGTGGACTCATTTCTTAAATAAATGTTGTTAACAAGATGCATTGTCTGTGTCTTGGTTAAGAAATGATAAATACGCGAAGAACTATTGTAAATCACTTTTTGAGCAATGTTTTCATCATTTCTGTACTTTACTGTTTGTAATCCCCAAATCTGACTCTGCAAAACTTCACATGCACCATCAACAAAAACACAGGAGACATTTTTAATGTACATTTTTTTTAGTTATTATTTTGTTAGTCAAGAATAAAGATACTTTTTGTGTTGACGTACTGTAGGTTTGAATAACTGATAATAATCTTTGCATCGAGGGGCAAACATTGAATTTTTCAATTTCAGCAGGTTTTTCACAGTCATTAGGGATCAGAGCTTTACATTCATATCTGTTCGTTTTAGGCAAATACAGAAACCTGTTAATCAGTTAAGGTTTGTTTAAAAGCGAAACATTTTGATATCAAATGAAACCAGGAAGGGTTTTCTTTTGTTAAAAAATATTAAAAGAAATTAGCCAGAGTGAGCTGAAGCCAAACGTGATAGACAAAATACCTAATAGAAATAAGTTTTGCTGTGCAGCTTTTGTAAAGATTGCTTAATGCTTTCAAAAGAGGAACTAACTAGAGGCAAAAATATATCTGCTGAGCACACTCCTCTGATAATGTACAGGGGTTTTATAACAGAGTGGTGTTGGAAAGAAAACCAAGTCCTGGTTATAAGAAATGTCAACAATAGGTTTCATAGTCCGTCCCTCATGATTAGGGCTGGGTATTGTTAAAAACCAATACAGTACTTCATTTAATACCTTCAGCATTCAGTTGCCATCCCCATTCCTCCAAATCCAAATGATTTATACACCAATATATTTTGAAAGGGTTCAAATTATTAAAATATTTATAAAAAATAACGGTACATTGAAGTATTATCTCCCTAGTGTAATTTAGCCATCCTTTGACGCCAACTCATTGAAATACAATAAGCGCTTCACTTCACTTCGCAACAGCTGTACGTATTGTAGCTTCTATAGTGTGGGCCAATCACAAGTCGCATTGAAATCAAAGAACCCTTGCCGTGATTGGCTGCTAGAAAACCATTCAAATAATCACTTTTTTCAAATACATCATTGACCCAGCCCTTCTCATGATGGCGACCGCTAATGATGAGGTCTAGATAGAGATATTCATCATCATACTTTGATTGTTAACTCCCTCATCTTGCTTGGTTAAACACCCCATTATCTCAACAGTGAGTTAAAAAAATCTGCAGACAAAAATATAGACATAAAAAAGATAAAAAAAGGGTATGCACTTTTCGGTAGTGAATGCTGTAAACAAGTCTTTTGTCTTCTCTCCAATCAGTATTGTGACCGTTTGGGCAGTGATCCACTCAGAGTGTTTTCAGAAAAATCTTAATGCACAGAGATTGAAAACCAAGTCTGTTTGAGTCCGTTTTCCTCGGTCTCTTGTTGAATCTGATTAATCATTGAGAGTTCTTTGTGGCCAGCGAGCCATGGGGGGTTTAACTGCAGACTGTGGCCGTGCACACTACTGTCAATCCCATCTAAAGGTGACCACAGATGCTCTCGCTCAGCTCTCAGGCTCCCAGTTTTGCACCACAGGGTCCAAGCACGAATAGGCATCAGTAAATCTAAGATACAGGAATCCATTTATCTTCTCTGCAGCCCTCCTCAGTAGGTGGCGTCCACTGCGTTGATGTTGCTGTCCAGCTGGTGTCTGAAAGACAGCCTGGCCTTGGTGGAGAAATAGATCTGGGAGCCGCGACTCAGGCCTCCTGCTCCTTCGCTGTCGCTACCACAGGATGTGGTGGAGCACAGACGGGGCTTCATCTCCTCAATGGGAACTGAGAGGGGGAAGATGGATAGAAAGTCAGGCGTTATGAGGACGTACTATCATGAAATAGCTGTTTAATTGGTCTACAACTGAATCTCTGGGAGTGTAGCTGCTCCTCACCTGCCGCTGGGGGGCACTGTCTGCTCTTACAGCGCTCTTTACAGCGTCTGTAGAAAGGAAAACACTGCAGCATCTTCACACCCATGGCTGAGATGTCTGTAGAGAGAGGGGAGTGAACAGAGACATACGTTTAAGAGAGGCAGCGTAAAAAAAATAAACAAAACGTGTGATAATGCTCAGGCTTTTCAGAAAGAAACATATAAACCCATACGTAAATGCAAGTGAGAAACGCTTTCTCAAAATGGGAGTAAAAAGTATGTTAAGAAAATGTTTTGCAGGATAATCACTTCTCCCATAGCTTCCATTTAAGCTGCCCGATCACAATGAGAGTGTGTCCGAGTGCCTGCTGACAGCTCCTTGTCTCATCACCAGGTCACAGTTTAATGGAATTATGATCCCGCACTTTGGAGACATGATATCCTAACAAAAGCTGACAGGGTAACAGAACAGCAAGGTGTCCCGGCAACCACCAATCAGTCAGTGTTTACCTCATCAACGCCGCCTAATCCTGGAACGGGACGTCAATGGGCTACGGCAGCCGGAGGCGTTATTAAGCCCTCTCTTGGCAACCAGACAGATTAGATAAAGGTCGTGTGATGTATGCAAGTTATGAGTAACCGACAGACATTTTTCTAAGAAATTAAAAGCTTTTGTTCCTGAAGTTTCCCCTCCCAGCAAGCAATTAAGCTTTCCATTGAAGGGTTTCATTCATTGAGCAACTGATCAGTCATATTCGTTTTCCCAGAGGATTGTCCCTCTATCTGTGGCACCTCTGATTGATAAGATAAAGCCAGGGCCACACGCCAGCACTGAGCGGTCTTTGTTGAGAGCAAGTGAAAAAAAAAAAGGTATTTATTTTAGTCTAATCGGGTTAGGAAATGGGTCAGGTGAAGTGGAGCACTGGGAGGGGAGGTGATGGATCTCGAAAGTTTCTTTTAATAGTGCTTTAGGTTAAAAGAGAGTTGTGTAGCTTCAATGTTACTTGAACTTTTTTTGTGTAATCTTTAGATGATCAAAGTAAAATCATCCCCAAAAGACTCAAATCAAAAACAAAGAGACTCACAATGACTGAAAATACACGCAAAACGACCACAGGGACTCAAAATGACCCGAGAGAGATGCAAAGCTACAACAAAAACATGCAAAATGGGACAACAAAATAATGCTAAACAGCCACAAAGAGATGCAAGACAACTACAAAAACATGCAAATCTATAACAAAAACTATTCTCAATTATAAAGAGATGCAAACTGAGTAAAAAGATGCATAACAACTACGTGATACAAAAAATTATTAAAAAATGACATGAATCAACCACTAAGAGATGTTAAAATGATAACAAAGACACACAAACGACCACAAAATTGCAAAACTATTATAAAAACACTAAGTTACAAAGACATGAAAAACCACTAAAAAGAAATCCAAACAACCACGTATGGATGCAAAATGTTACTAAAAAAAAAACTTGATTCAGCCATGATGAGATGCAAAACAACTACGAGGAGAACCAAAACTATTACAAAAAGACTCTAATCAACCAGTGAGAGACATTTAGACGACCATAAAGAGATGTGAAACAACTACAAAATGGCTTAAAATGACCACAAAGAGACTCCAGCTCTGAAAAATGCCTACTTCAGTCTCATGAGAAAACCCTCTCATGTGATAAAGCACTGAGCCCCACTGTTCTTTAATCACAGATAGGAAGTTTTGGATATCTGATTGCGACATACAGGAGAACACTGTTTGCCTGACACCCCCCCACCCCACCCCACCCCACTGTTTACTGCTGATTCCTCGTGCTGCTTGACTCAGCGAGGTAGTTTCATGAGGACGTGACGGCTCACACATACGCACAGAGACACAAAGCTGCTGCAGCTTACAGACGATCTGCAGAGGAGACCTTTGTCAAAAAAGTGAACAACTCATCTCTTATTTCACAGTCTCTCTTTAGGATAAATTCACATAGAAAAGGATATTTTTTTTTCTCCTTCATTTCTTAACCATCTGAAGCACCTCCCTTCTAGTTTTCTCTCAGGTGTGGCTGTGAAATCCTATCCGGTATTACAGACACAGAGAATCCATTATGTTTAGGTCAATGTAGAGGTTCTGCAGGTGAAATGAGAACTCACAGTATAGCTCACATTGTGAAGGAAAGAGAACGGGGACGGTACTGGCCCAACGATGTTTTTCCCATTATACTAGTTTCCTCCTACAATCATGCTATAGATTATTTGAGAATTAACAATATAGCAATCATGCAAAGCAATTCCACACACACAAACACACACAATAATAAGTCCCCCAGCCAGTGGTGAGGAATTTTGGGCCCGGATCATGATTGGCTGTGGGGGTCTGGCAGCAGCTTAGGAGCCTGGAGGAGAAAAACAACCTCAGATGGCAAACTCACTCGTACAAACATATTCAGCAACAGAGACACACATTGACCACAGAGAGGAAGGGGGAGAAAAGGGGAAGTAGAAGAAATAGAAAGGAGATGGGTCAAGAGTGGAGATCTAAGCAAGAAAAAGAAGTAGAAGAAGTATGAATTTTTGTTTTCTGTCTTCGTGTGTTTCTCTGGAGGCTCCAGCCTGCAGGCAGCCGATGTAATCAACATGCATAACCTGAATAATGCGGTTTTCGGTTGCTCAATCAGTGGCAGCTCACTGATGTAGCTGAAAAAAATTGCGCAATCCTTCCTGAGAAACATTTGCATGTTGCTTTTTGCTTGAGATTTTTTATATATATTTTTTTAAGTGCATGTTTATGCATGTGTGAGTTTGCAGGGAGAACTGTGGGAGAGTTAAACGGCTTGATAGTGTTTGCCGAGCATGATCTCTTTATTCTCCATTTTTTAAAACACCAGTCAGACTTTTTCTCTCTTCAACCCAGCGGACCAGACCACACTTAGCTTTCTTATCGGCTTTGTAAACAATGTTAAAGCAAGCAGCAGAGCACAAATGCTTACAGTAATGTGATAACAATCTTCCCACAGCTCCACGTTGCCCCTGAACTCCCCCCCCTCCACCCCTGCCTCCGGTCAGTCCCTGGGGTTTTATGAAAAAAAAAAAGAAGAAAAAGAGCAGCCTTGTGTCACTGACGGCAACACAAAGCCTCACACAGGCCTGCCAGGCTGGATGACGCTCACACTACTCTGTGCACGTATACCTGCACAAGTGTGTGTGTGTTTGTGCGTTTGCGTGTCCATTAATAGCAGCACAAAATCCGCTTTCATTAATATTCATCACAGCAAGTGGATAAAGCCGCTTTTGAGGTGTTACTATAAAGCTCAGACCTCAAATAGTGCTTAAATACACTTCCGAGGCACTTGTAATTCCATTTTATACTACTTCACTACTTTGCTACATTTCATGGGCAAATGTTATATTGTTTTACTCCACTACAGATATTTGACAGTTCTAGTTACTTTACTGATGAAGTTGCAAAAAACATTTAGATTTTTTTGTTATATATCAAACCCAGCCATGGACAAAGTAGTTCAAATGAGCTCCACCTAATATATAATTACCATGCAGCTTAAGTAATATATTATATATAAAAGTATACCATCTCCTTTTATGTCCTATAAAAAGAGATATCTTTGAATGCAAAACTTTTATGGACTGATTGAAAGTGTGGTGAGCAGGGCTGATGTTATTATGTGATTTGTAAAAATTGCAATTTTTCCACATTTCTGTGAAAATTCCTCTTAATATAAACGGTAAAGCAACCTCAATTCAAATCTAAAGAACTTCATGGGAGTACTCATGTGTGCCCCCATTGGGCACATTAATAAAAAACCATAATACAGGGACCTTAATGTTTACGGAAAGTGTTTTTTGGGTGTAAAAAAAGCCTTAAAAATATAAAATTCCCCTACTTCCCCCAAAAGTTAGTCCCCCCCCCTTAACTTTGGTACAGTCCCTTACCTGTGGTATAAAAAACTTCACCAGTCATTTTGTCATGTTTGTCAATCAACACACCTTCAGTTTACCACCACATGCTGCTCTCAGATGCGTGTGCATGTGGTGGAAGCTTCTGCTGAATTAAAAGCTGCTCCAGAGGCTAATCTGAGCTTCCACCAGGAACACTGCACAACACTCCTCTCTCCTCTGGCTCTCAGCAAACCACTTAACAGGGGGCACATATACTGAAGTGTCACAATTAAACTTATTGGTATCAATGCTGGGATGCCAATTAAACCGACAGACTGGACAGTTAAGGAGAATATTAGGAAGACAAAGATGTTTTGAAGAAACAGAAGGATGAAGAGCTTCTCCACCAATAACAACGAGCCCTGCTGCGCTGACACACCTCCTGCTGTTCTGATGACATCCAGTGCATGAATAACCTTTTTTCATTACAGGTTTAAATGAGTTAATTGGCTTTTCTTTTTCTTTTTTTTTCTTTTCTTTTTTTTAATAAATGACCCACCTGGTGAAATAAGCTTGCAGATGCGAAATCAGGCAGTGGAAGTAATGATAATGTTGATAATTCCCCCCAACACGACCAGTCAGTCCCTCAATTCATCTGCGTCCCTGTTGGTCCCTGTTGGCAGAATGGAAAGTCTTCTGTGGCGCGGAGCTGCTGAACTTTAAATAGCTAATCCCCAAAGCATGTTGAGAGAGAGAGAGAGAGAGAGAGAGGAGGACACGCCTGCTCTCTCTCTCTCTCTCTCTCTCCCTCCTCCTCCCTCTGAGCTTCCTCCAGTCTCTCCTTCTCCTCGTTTGCTGCCTCTCACCCATCATCCCACAGATAAAACATATTACATTACATTACATTACAGTCATTTAGCAGACGCTTTTATCCAAAGCGACTTACAATAAGTGTATTCAACATAGGTATTCAAGAGAACTACTAGTCACCAGAAGTCATCAGTGCATCTCCTTTCTTAAACAAGCATCTTAAAGCATAAACCAGAGCAAAAGTATAGTGCAGAGGCAGATTACTATGAAAACAATAATTGCAACAGACTAATCCGAATATAGTAAGTGCTACAAACTACTACCAACATATCAAACGTGCTGCACACACTTCCTCCTGCATGCTTTGCTGTGTTTTGCCTCCACCCTCGTTCACATATTTGTTGATACATATGACAAACAAATGTGATCAGAAATAGACTTAATGTATAAATAGCAGCTCCTCAAGTCATGAAGGATGAAGTCACTGTGATAACAGGTCAGAAATCACTCACTTAGATCATGAGTGAAGGTGATTTGACCTCTTATACTATGATCAACAGGGTGTAATCACTTTTTAACAATAGGATGTCGTCATTGGTGGCTTTTAAAGTGTATTAATCACTGATGAAGTTATTTTCACATGATTCACAATGACTTTCCTCTTGTAGCCCCATAGAGAGGTCAGAGGTCATGGTCAGCTGTAAGACTTTGAACCTGGTGATGGTAGGATTGTTGTTGTTTTTTTCTTAATTTCTAAAGTGTTTATTATTTTTACTTCACCCTTCTTTTTAAATGTATTTTCATGTTCAAGTTGTCTTTTTAAATAGTCTGCCATTCTCTTTTTTTAGTTTGTGCTAACTAAGATGCTAAAAAAGGCTTCATAATCATAATTTTTATGGTAATATGCCATTTAATGTATGTTAACTTTTAAATAAGTGAATCTAATAGCACCACAATGTCTTATTATTATTATTATTATTATTATTGGCCCAAACTCAAAGTTCTATGTCTGTATGTGTAATTTAGGTCATATGTTTATTTCTTCAACATGCAACTATGAGACAGCAGTGTTTGAGAATTGAAGAAACGTGGATCAAAACTACGGAGAAGAATTAACAAGCAGCAGATGCCCTTTCAAAATCCAACTCATGGATTGCACAGCAATTTTTTTTATAGATTTCCTCTCACTGCAAATGTACCTGCAGTACACAGAATCCTAATCTAAGATCTCAATCAACACGTCGATGTAATCACATGTGTCTTGGCTGATGTCCACCAGATTTCATGGAAACTTGCTGGATGTTTAGAGACATAGTGAGAGCCGTAAAGTAAGAAAAGGCGTAAACATAACATTCTCGTTAGAAGTGAATTATGCTAGGTGTGGCCATGCACCAATCCATCACAACAGAGGCATGCAAAACTGGTTATAACCGGCTGGCTGATATGATTTTATGGAATATAAAGTACCTGCAAACACAATTTGACTGTAATGTAATGTAATTTGCTTAACCTCAAAATTAACCGAATACCTTTCAAACTATGCTTAAGTCACACTCAAAGCCGGGACTTGGAGTGATCTCCATGTTTGTGTGTTGTATACCAAAGCACTTGTGTTGTTGACGGGAGGGAAAACCTGTAAAATAAGTTAAAATCAGACTTTACAGACAGTTCAGAACAAGAAAGATTCCCACATAACCCTCAGTGAAGAGACAGATAGATAGTCCGAGGAGAGTTCTTGGCCCATTGGATGGTTTATTGCTGCTTGTTAGCTCTCTGGTCTGGGTTTAGGGCTTATTCAGGGCAGCTCACTGGTTGGACGGTATTTGTCAGAGTGGAAATTTACCCAGATGAGCTCTCAGAGTGAGTCTGCGCCGGCTGGTTACAAATCACCCAGGAAACAGTCTGTGTAGCAGCAGGCTCATTTCTGAAGCTGGTTCTGTGCTGCTACTACGTAGAACAGCCTTTTTTCCCCCCATTGAAGATGAACATTAAAAGGATGTTTGCTGATCAGGTTGAAAGCTTCTACAGACTGTGTACTATTGCACAGTCCAACAGTAGTTATTCAAGTCAATTATTTATAATAAATAATAATTGATTCTTACTGTGACTTGTTTGATGTCCATACCAAAAGCATCTAACTTTTTAGACTTTTTATAATTCAAAACCACACGGATACAAGGAGTTTATATTTCAACGTATGTAAGTGGAAAACAAAGTACTTTTTAGTTCACCATGTGCCAAACTGCAAGTGATAATATAAAGTTAAATAAGCTGCAAGGAGAGCACACAGCTAGATCTGCTATTTGGACTGAAAGTGACAGACATACTGTAGCTGATTTTTAACAATCTGTCAGTGTTATGTCTCCAACTGTTGGACGTTTCTTGTCAGCTACAAAATCTGTGCCGTCTTTTGGAGAGTTCAGACCTACTCCACACAGTGACAGACATGCATGTGCTGGCGTACATGCACAGATTCCCACCTGCGGATGTGGGTGAAAGTTAGACATAGTTTGGTGGAACATTGTCTCTAATTTTAAATCGACTTTGTGCAGATGATTGACAGCAGAGCAGCAGAGTTGGATTCCAGCAGTTGAGCAGCTTTGATCTGAAGTATAGACATATTTTTATTATATTAAACTTCCTGTTGCTCATCGGGCAAAATTTTCTAACTTTTTGTGATTAATATTCTGTCACAATTAGGACTCTTTAACCTCTTTCAAAGTGATTTAAATGGCAACTTTAACCTCCCAGATCATCATTTCATAAACTGAAAACTGGGAATAACAAAGGCATATTGAACAACAGCCCTTTTTCTTTGTTGTGCAGCATATTCCAAACTTGCACCGAGGTTCCTGTCCTGCCTTCACAGAGAGTCAAGTGGTCCCTCTGCGGTGTTCCTCTCCTTGTAAGGTGACAAGTGCCCCCCGCCAGTCTGCCAGTGGCCCCATTATGATTAGGAAGCAACACAGTAGCTTCCTGTAAGGAGGAGGCTCAGATACTAGGTGCTGAAACACTCCCCCTGTACCATTGGCCTCAAGTGCCACCGTGACATAAGCTAGGGGAGAAACGGGATGGCGTGAAGTGGAAAGCGATATCGCCATTAAACTGACATCATCACGTGTGAATATTTGCCCCTTGTGGTAATTTAATCCCTCGCTGCCGCTGCTCCACTGGCCCAAAAACAGGAATAGCACCACTGCCGACGTGCAGACAGAAACAGATCGACCCCTCACATAAGAGCCATGTAAGGGGTCAACAGTAGCCATCATCTATAATTACTCAGTCTGAGGTGAAAGACATCAGTTAAAACATGTAGTAGAGTCTCACAGATAGAGGTATGCAAATAAAGTGCCAAAACCTTAAAATTGTATGAAGTAATTAAGTAAAAAATGGCCCCTTTAACCTTTACAGGTCTTCAACAGTGTTTAAAGCAGGAGAAAATACACACTGGTCTTTTAATATATTCAGTGATGAAGGTGTGTCTTTATTGGGTGGAAAATGTCTGCCTGGGACAACAGGATGGTGATGATGTTGATGATGATGATGATGATGATGATGATGATGATGATGATGATGATGATGATGATGATGATGATGAGTCTCATTCAAAAAATCAATTTCCCCCGAAGAGAAATACTGACAGCCCAGGTTGCTGTGACGCCATGTTTGTAAGATGCAACATTTCCAGGTGGAGACTCGCTAAAGATGGATATGATCTTATTTATCATTTCACGACCCCTTCAGATTTGCAGTATGATGCCTTATAGGGTCCAGACTCCCAGGTTGAAAACCCCAGTTTTAAATCATTAGAGTGTTAAGGATGATTTCTTTTATGTGGAACTTCATGATCATAAATTGCATTAGAATTATTTATGAGTGCGGGTTGCATGAATTTATGATATTCTGTGCGTTTACTGCCATTTAAATCCATTCTAATTAGATTTGAAAGTGCTTCCGAGTCTCTGACAAACACATTAATAACGGCTTAATCTTGCAGTGATTTTTCACAATGTTTTTTGCAACTACATAGTTCATATATTGCGGAAAAAATATATGCAGGACATTTGTTAAGATGCCTAAAGTCTCTCCAGCCTCCCAGTAACTCTTTTGCCCTTATATATATAGTATTTAAAGAAAAGGTGATTCAATTGAAAACCAACTAAAATCAAGTCGTTACAGACTCAAACCAGTCTGCTCCTCCCACAGTGTGAGTGTTTACTGGTCCCCAGCCGAACTCCCTGTTTTTTTTCTCCCTCCCTCCCTCCCTCCCTCCCTCTGAGGTCCAGACATTCCCACACCCATGTTGTTGATTTTCTGTTGATGCTGGCATGCCTCTGTGGAGCCGAGACCGGGACTGACTGGCTGAGCGCCATCCTTCTTTTATTCTCCTCAGCTCGCTCCTTCTGCACATTATGTCACGCTTCTTTACAAAGCTGTGTTTTTACATCATTACACATTTATTGTTCTCGCTGATTACATTAATCCAGAACTGCACAGGGGAAGTGGCCCAATGGTTGTTTCCTACATACCATGTTGATCAGCTCATAATGCTGAGTGTAGAAAACAGACAATGTGAGGGCAAAGGATAGACTGGCTTCACTACAGCGCAGTGCAATTGAGAAAAAAGTCAAATTTTATGCCTTAATTGCACCTTTTGTAAGGCTGATTATTTTCACCCCAAAACATTGACAGAGATCCTATATAATGACCGGACAGTCCCACAGCCAAAAATCTGAGTTGTCTTTGAATATTCTCTGGTGAGGCCAGGCAGGGGGGGCAAACAAAGAATGTATGCATATTCAGCTTTTTTGTTGATTTTACTAGTTTAGGATATGAACATTCTTTTGATAATTTGCAGTTCATACTTCATATAGAAAAACGATTGTGTTTTGCTACGTGTCTGTTTGTCCATCTATTTGTATTCATCAATATTCAATATCAACAAATCAATATGATAAATTCATTAATACATTATTTTAAAAGTTTTGACTTAGATGATGTAAATTTTAGGGTTCTTTCGTTTGTGCAGTACTTGATTTAACCTGCTAGACTTAAACCTCTCAGCTCCACACAGAGCAAAGCTAGCACATTTGATGCATTACTTCTCCTCACTTCTAGCCTTTATGCTGCCAATTGAGCAATTATAAAGAAAAAGTGACACCATGTCTTTTCGGTAATATGCGGTCCAAGTGTAAAATATTACGTTTCAGTGTTAAATGATGATATAGTGCCAGTAACACAGACAGTTGCTGTCAGCGTCTTTAAGCAAGTGTTACCTGAGCAGAACTTAGCGCCAGTTCAACTCAAATTATGACCTGACAAAGAAGCTCCATCTTCATACTATTTAAGCTTTTTTTTCTCTATAAAATATAATTTTCACTTGGCTTAGTATCAGTGCAAAGATGTGAGCAAATTAGTCAAATCAATTTATTAATATATCATATTTAAAAGCAGCACCAAGATGCTTTTACAGGGATGTTAGAGTAAAATTGAATAAACGGAAAGTTAAGCAAAAGGTAAAAATGTAGCTATTCATTCCAATTGATTGATTTTGGAGTTGTAAATAACTTTGAAAACCTGCTGAACGCGCCTGACTGTCTACTTTGTGGCTACGCTTAGGTCATTCGTACTGTGGCTGGATAATTATTGGGTGGTGGACTGCTGAGTTATCGCTTACGTACATGTGTGAGTCTTGCCAGCATGACTGTTGCTTTTAAATTAGGCTGAGGATTGATGGTTTGCTGAGGAGATTTCAACAGATGAGAAAGGGGAAACATTAGCTGCATTGTGGAAATGTTAGTTCAATTAAAAGTTGTTTTCTTATCTTCAGATTCATTTGTGCCATTGTCCTGCTCTGTCCAAATCCTTCTCTCGCTAGTCCGGCCATTACCGGCCGGTTCTGCTTCATGTCACCCTGTTTTCTCCCCGTTTGTCTCCTTCTTTGTTTTGTCAGTCAAGAAAAACAGAGAGGAGGGGCTCAATTTTGGGTACATTTCTAATTAATGGCCTCACCACAGGACCTAAACAAGTGCACAAGGCGGACATAACAGAAGTATTTAGGGCTTGAAAGACCTGTTGTCATTCCCTAGTGAGGAACCTCTCTCTGTCTCACAAATCTCCCTCAGTGTATGCATGGACTCACATGAGTATTTGTCCATTGTGTCATTAAACAGCACCTTCTTTTCCTTTCTGGCTTCTTCAAGTGGCCACGGTTTGCATGAGAAGTAGCTGAGAATGGGCCCCCTTCCCGTTTTCCTCCCTTTGTCCCACCATTCTTTTATTCCAAATTCTTCTCACTTATGCTCCTTCCTCGCTTTGTGCTGTGCGTTATATAAGAGAGCTGCTCAACACCAGCCAATCAGTTAGCCAAGACGTTCACAGTGTTGGGCACAGCCCTTATTTTTTTCACACCTACATAATTTCCCCCTCTACGTCCTGGAAGTATGTGCACACAGGAACTGGAAATTTGTGAGAAATTGTATGTTTTTGAAGCCAAAGTACACAGAAAACCTGACAGGCATAGTTGTTATTCACCTGGCTGCACACAGAGACCTCATCTAATCATCTCTTCTATCTGTACTTATGTGGAGTCATGACTTTGGCTTTGGGTTGATGGATGTCTATATTTACCTGTTTGCAGCTCTGCAACAGGCTTTTAACTTAAAAGTTAGGTAACAATTACCACGAAGCAGCTCCATGGCAGCGAAAGATTATGAGCTTAACCTGCACCTACAGTGTGCTAACAGTGCCGGTCCAGACTGTGTTCTGTTTAGGCAGCTGCAATGGTCACAATGTCCACAGGGTGCATTCTGACCTTTGACCTTGTCTCAAGCGCACAACAATCCTGTTAGATCTGGCTGTCTGGCTGCATAGGCACAGCATGAGGTGAGTAATTGACAGAGATGCCATAACCGTGATTCTGCAGAAGTTTGTCAACTGGATAATCAGAGTTATAGAGTTACACAGGTTTCTGTACTTATCAGTGTTTTTTAAGGGGAAGCAATTCATGAGAAAACGGAAGCAAAGAAAAACTGATCATGAAAATAAGTTTAATGTTGATAGTCACAGAGAACTGATATATATCCTGTGTCACATTTACCTGATAAGCAGTACAACCCGACAAGCACGTTAAACAAAGACAAATAATTATTTACAATTTGGCTTTTGATCCATACAGTATATGTTTCATGTGGGGTCTTCAGTTTGGGTGTTACTTATAAATTCAGTAATTACTTTTATGACAAATTCAGCCAAATATAGGTCAGGCAATACACAAACCAAAAGCTAGAACACAATTCAAACAATAATGGAGTAAGGCTTTAAGATAATTAAAATAGCCATAATTCAGAGACTTTGTGTGACACAAAAGAGTCTAAAAAGAGAACTCCAACTTGTTTCATCTCAAAGTCTTAAGTGCAGAAATGCGTCCTGGTCCTTGTGACAGTGGGTTACAACTAGGCGATCTTCTTCACTTTCACAATCCACTGTCATCCTGCAACAGGACAGAAGTCACATGTTAATGTCATGTTCGGGACAGGAAGCAGCGCTCTGAGATGACTGATAGAGCTGTTAATAAATGTGAGCATCATGTTAATGTGTAGATATTTGCTGATACAACACATGTGTGAACGTGTCGGCATTTCCTGAGAAATGTTACAAATATAGTGCAATGATAAAGAAATGTTTTCAATACTGGCATGTTTGTGAATCCCGTTACAGTCTCTTAGGGTGCGTATGAAATGAGTCCAAATATAAGTCAGCAAAAACATTTTTAGCAGTCCTCATTATATGTTCAACCATGTTCTAAATCTGAGTTTAATCTTCAACCTGTGACGATGTTTCTGTTCAAAAGTACACGTGCAAAATTTTTAATGATCTTTTCCAGTACTTATTGTACATTCGTGGATCAGTCACCATATTGCTTATTTTTAGTGAACCTTTCAACTATTTTATCTTGAAAGGGCTAAATCGGTCTTGCCAAGAGTTATATGAATAGGTTAGCTTAGCACAAAGACTGGGGGAAGTTATCCCGACTTTATGATGTAAAAAAATGTAATTCCTTTAAAAGAGAAATTCACTATTTCGGGAAATAGGCTTGTTTGCTTTTTTGTCAAAAGCAGGATGTGAGGATTGAAACCATTCTTGTGTTTGTATGATACACTTTTAGCTACAGCCAGCTGCCACTTAGCTTAGCACAATAACTGGAAACAAGAGGAAACCGCTATAGGCTGGCTCTTTCCAAAGCTAACAAAATACACTGACTAGCACCGCTCGAGGTCAGTGATCAGCACTTTATATCTTCTTTTACACTCCATACAAAAGTGTAAAAACAACACACTTTATCCACACAGGATAAAAACTACAATTTATTTTTCTCTTTCCTGTTTTCCATCAGTGGCAGACCTGATAGAGATCCAGAACTGCAATGAAAACACCCCTTATCCATTCACCAAGCTACTAAGAGTAGCTGTCTCACTCCCACAAGCCTAGTTTGATAAAATTGTTTCACATTGTATTGCTTCCCCCTGTCATGGCCTCTCCAGATCCTCTTTGTAGCTTTCATGACCTCCTGGACTCGGATAAAATGTTCAAAACTCAGGATGTCATTTCAAAGATTTATATGCATCCTCTCCTGACTCATTGTACTTTTTCTATGTTCTGAGTTTCAGGATCTGTTCACCTACATCTTTGCTTTTGCGACAGTCCCCGCAGATGCATCCCACACAGCCGTTGACCACCTGGATGCCGCAGAGCACCAGCTGCACCAACCCCATGGCCAGCAGGATGGAGAACAGAACCACGTGCCACATCACTGCGTTGGTAGGAGCCTCACAGATTGACCACAGAGTCTGGTTTACAAGGTAGCTGCTATTGCCACTGCGAGGGAGAAGAGCAGAAGAGCAGTAAGCAATGTCCAAGACACACACACACACACACACACAGCATTAATGAAAATATGTGTGAGGCAGGCCATGTTTGGTGTGCAGGAGGAAAATATGTGTCAGTAAGAAGGTAAATGGAACAAGTGAGGAGTGGAAAAAGAAAGCACATGGGAAATAGAAAGGAGAGGAATTAGGAGAGAAGTTCCTGTAGAAACATGAATGGTTTTATTGGAGAAAAGTGACATTCCCTTGTTACAAAACGATTAACTGACTGGAAACAGGGTAAAACAGCTTGACTGGCTCGGTCCAAATCTGCATACCAGCACCTCTAAAGCTCATTGATTAACATTCTATTTCTTATTTGTTTAATCCATGCACAAACCAATGTGTAAATAGGATTAATTTCTTACTTTGGACTGCACAAGGCTAGCTGTTGCCTCCTGTTTCAAGTTAGCTATGCTAACTCGCAAACATAAGAGTTTTTTCAAAGTATGGATTTTTTAAAGAAAAAGAATGCAAACCTATAATAATGATAGATTCTTATTGTATCGGAGCTCAGGGCCGCTAACCAACAAATTATTTCCTATCATTTATTAAGCTGGAATATTCAAATTGCTTGTTTGGGTTTGACCAACAGTCCTAAAGTCACGGATATTACATTTTCAATTACATATAACCAAAATAAGCAGCAAATCCTAACATTTGAAAAGCTAAAAGAAGATTAAAAGACTTGATCTGTTAATCATTTTAGCCCCATTGTAAATATTAAAATACTTCAACTAATGCTGGTTCATGGGGAATTGTGTAAAAGTCAATTAACAGGAGTTCAACATAGAAAAACCTCACAGAGAAAACCAGAAAAAGGTTGAATCAAGGTTTGCCGATGGAAAGAACATCTGAAGTTCAGTATTAATATCCCATCATGCATTGTTGGTTCCCCTCCCTTCAACCACTGGTGCCCTTTACACTGCTGTCATCAGGGATGGAAATATCCTACATATTAACAACATGCTCATATTTATTAACGATTGTTCCAGTCACCTGATGAATCTCTATGAGGTGACTCAGTTTTACCTGACTAAGCTTATAAAATGCTTCAATGGTGCCAATCGTGTAATCTTCGCAACTTTATTGCCAGGAGTCAAATGTATCTACTAGATTGACTGTACCTCAATTGGTAATGCCAGAACCATAATCTTTAGTTTAACACTTTATCTATAATCTAATCTATAATCAAGATAAAAAGATTTCCCTGCATGCATTAATACGTTTTCACAATATTGTTTTTCATGTTTGACAAGAAGACTGAAAAGAATAAGAAAGAAGAGTGGTTGCTTAATCTGAATTTCAAGGCTCATCAATAGAGAGTGATGATCCAGACCGCCACCTACTGGATTTTAAATAATATTGCATTTACAGTAATATTTACAATCAAGAACTGAAACTCCTCTGCTGCACTAACAAAGATAAAGACAGAAAATACAACTGATGGAAATAGCAGAGATTCAGTGTTTAGAAAATGTGCATTCAAACGTGTGATAATGGGTGAATCACTCACGTGCCGAGGTTTTCAAAGGGGTATTCCCATTTGCCGTTGGCCACCTGACACTTGGGTCCGATAGCCAGACCAGTAGAGGCCACACTGGTGCAGTAGATCGCTCCAACCAGGCCGAACGCAGAGGAGAACACAGAGTTCAGCATCTGAAAGAGAGATAGGAACATTTTTTTTGTGATATTTGTGAATTACTGGCCCTAATCACTGGTTTCCTCTTCAGGGGGTTGTTTTTTGAGGATTTCTTTCTAAATTAGGCCTCTATTTCGCCCTTTAAGTCTGTAATATGACCACAAAAACAGCCTGCAGCCTGGTATCATGAGTGGAACGATTTTATACTGTAATTGAATAAGATGCAGGAGGTGTGTATATTAAAACCAATCCAGTTGTGGAAAGAGTAAAATTATTGCTGCTAATTTAAATGCAAGATCGAGTTTATTGTTTTGTTTTTATGGCTCACTTATCACTTTTCTTAAAATATCTGTAAATTTAAGAGTATATAAGAATATAAACACATGTAAAATAACCCAAAAATAAAACCAATAGTTTGACACTTAAAAAGGTCCACTGACTAGTTTTGTTCACGGCTTTTGACTTCATTTTGTGGTCTTCCTCATCATACAGAGTTTGCTCAGTTAACACAGAGATGGCTAGGATAGATATTGAGCTACCTCCATGACAACTGAGAATAACCCCATCTACTGAGGAAGACTGTGAAATGTGGTTGAATGCCTCTAGAAAAGTAAGTAAGGTGACTTTGAGTGAGGAATTTTTTTAATCAAACTACTGTTTTAAAGTTCGAAGGGAAACCTTAACACTCAACCAAAACTAATATAAAAAATATTTAAAAAACAATGGAGAGTGCAAAATTACTATTAAAATACAAAAAATAAGATTATAATTTAGATTAGATTACACTACTTTTCTTCACTAAAAATGTCTCCACAATAAGCATTCTAGTTCCTTATAAGTTAATAGCCCTACTTCCATTTCTTGCCGTACTTTAAATAGTAATTCACAGTACAGTGGAGATAATCATATCATAACATGTTGGTGCTGTCCATATGGTGAATTACAAATAAAGTACAGTTAATACATCCGTATTTGATATGAGATCACCCTCGCCTTTGCCTTTTAACACCCATCATTATCAGTCAGGTCCCCATGCTGGCATATAAATGTAAATCAGTGACTTGGCTCACCCGGCAGCGGTTTCCACAGCAACCTGTCCCGCAGCAACCCTTGCCCCCGGCCCTGATAGCCGAGCAGCTCGGGCACAGCATCTGGAAAGCAAAGAGGAAAAAAAAAAGAAAACGTTCATCAAGCAAGACATTTAGGCACAAGTGGTGTTTAAGTATTTCAGATACAAGAGTTTCTCAAAAGTGTAGAACTGTATAGCTACACATTCACAATAATATATGTGTGTGTCTTTGTTCTCTTATCTCCTAAAGCTAATATTTGTGAAACCTGAATCATATATTTTTTAAGGAAACAAACCAACTTCCTGGTAATATTGAGGCTATAAAGAAGTGTCCTTTTCACAAGACTCAAAGGTCTCTCTGATCAGTTTATGATATCAAATATGTATGGTTTATTTATTGCCCTTGTCAACATATAAAACATTGAGATGACGTTGGTGGGAAATCGCATATTGAGATCTGTTGTTGGTTTGTATCACATCTATACCACAGTTTAAATAAACTCCATTGCAAGTAAAAGTACACCATGCAGACACATTTGTATTTGTAAAGTGTATGTAGCTTTTTAATCTTGTACTTCAAGGAGGAACGAATTCTTTATACATGTTGGGTGGTTTCGTCTGTAACAATTACTCATATGTTCGTTTAAGTAATTATATCTACAAAATAAATGTACCGTAGTAAGTAATTTCTCGTGTATTGGAAGTATATAAAGTGACATTAGATGAAAATACTGACTGCAAATACCTTAAAAATTGTACCTGAGACAATGTACTTTGTTTTTTTAATCTCATTAAATTTCTTAAAGCAAAATCTTGCATATGTTGGGTTTAATTTCCAATTTAGGCCAGTATTATACATTTACTGGGAAGAATTTGGGTATCAAATGAGTATAGTTCAGAAAGTGTCAAAGGTAAGGTAATTTTGAAAAATAAGAAAAAGTCAAAGTTAAACAATAAAATAATTGTAAATGAAACAAAAAGAATAGAATTTATTCTTCTAAAAAAAGATCTCACAAAGTAATAAAGATTTTACAGGTTTACACAGAGCCGAGTTAATGACTAGAAAAATCCAATAAAACACACAATAAAAACATTAAACCTGATTTCGAAAATACACAGATAAAAAATCCTTTACTCACAAAGAGGCCTCCTCCGATGAGCCCCCCCATGAGCCAGACCTGGAGGGAGATCTGATCATTTTCCAGACTCTTCCCGTTGGGGAAGAACAGCAGCAGGTTGGAGATCATGCAGATGAACGCTGTAGGCAGCAGGATCAGGCCCACCAGGCGGGCACATTTCCCCGAACAACACATGCTTTTACCTTTTTTTTTTGGTTTATCTGTCTGCTCCTTCTCTTTTTATACTCTCTCTTCAAGTATTTTTTCCTCTCAAAGTCAGAGGAAAAGTGAAGCGAAACGAGTAGAGGAGGCGAATGAGAAGCTCACCACTGTCACACTGTGAAAGTCAAACACAGCCAGTGACAGTTATAACAGGAAGGAGAGAGGGAACAAAGGCCAAGTATTGGTGTGGCTGGCTCTAATCTGATTTCAGACCTGTGTGTCTTCTAATGAGTTAAAAAAATAAAATGCAAGCAAGATTTTGCTTTAAGAGTCTTTGAAACAGATAACGAACAAAGTACATTAATAATTCCCATTATATATTTATATTTTATACTTCCAATCCACTACAATTCAGAGGGAAATACTACTTATTTTTGTCAGATATAGTTGTTAAGTGACATTGTTACATACTAAATGTATGATGAATTGTTATGGATGGGGTCTACACTACAAATGTCATGGTGAAAGGCAGGACAAACATTAGACCTAAACAAACTGAAGTCCACAGGAAGGAGAGGGGTACCTGTGTGTGTTCAGGGGGCTCGACGCCCTTTGATACCTGCTTGTGATGATATCGGTCTGTTTGTTCTATTTATGACCTACAGCAAACAAAAGAGCAGGCTCGGACTGCAATAAAAGCCATGCCAACCAAAGATATAAAATCTGACTGACTGGTATGGTATGAGCTTTAAATTAATTAGCATATGTGTGCATGTGTTTATGTTTATTTCAAAGCATCACAGATATGATTATGCAAACTCTGCCACCAAATGAATGTTATAAATGTCTGCTCCTTTGGAGAATTTAGCAATCAGCTCTTCAAGGACCTCATAGTAACTGAATTTTCATATAGTTATACAAATTCCTGTTGTCCGAATTAATAATAACACCTGAGGTACACTGAAAGTCTAACAAGCTTAGTTAATAGTTTTTAATTTAATTTAATTTAATTTTTATTTTATTTTATTTTATTTTATTTTATTTTATTCAATTTTATTTTATTTTATTTTATTCTTTTGTTTTGTTTATTATATTTCATTCATAGTATTTTTATTTATTCATTTATTCTATTTTTGCTTTACATTTATGTGTTCTGGACGCAGCAGCAAGACACAGGCTGCAGGTTTCTGGATTTCAGAGTATAATCGGCTGTGGCACACGAGGTGGAGCGCTTGTCCGAACCCCTTTACAGTCAACATGCCGAGGTGTCCTTGAGCAAGGCACCTAACCCCAAGTTGTTCCCGGGCTGCTTCTTAGCAGCCCACTGCTCCTCTGGGATGGGTTAAATGCAGAGAATTGTAATTTCCTCATTGTGGGACTAATAAAGGATTGATTATTATTATTATTAATATTTGCAGTCACATTACTTTACCACGATTTGATTACCAACCCAGCAAATTAGCCATTACCCCAGGGCCTCAAACTCTCAAGGGCCCTAAAGGCCTCACACTCTGTTTCGCATCAGTTTCTGGGACTGTGCACCACTAAAGTATAATATAAAAGTATAAGGGCCATGGTTACCTTTAGGACCTGTCAATCATGTTTCAATAGCTTTATTATTTCAGGTATGCTTACATGGTGCATATTCCCCCAAAAAGAGCGTTACTGAACTAAAATACATTGAGGCTTTTTACTGTTTTCTAAGTGAGGGTATGGAGGAGTTGCATACGGCCTCCTGAAAATCAGATTCTAAACAAATCTAATCACAACTATTACAAATGTTCTTAACTTTAGAACATCAGTCAGTATTTAAAGAATCCCTAAAAATAAATAATTTCACTTTCACTTTTGTAACTAAACTAACAGGCTCATCCTGTTCACTGCTGACCAAAGTATGTAAATATCAGCTGATAGAAATCCCCAGTGGTTCCTGTAAGTTTCTAGTGAACAGGTTTAGTCATTTAAGAAAGCATTCAAGGAGAGAAAGCCTCTTCACCTGCAATGGCATGTAAGTGTGTTTTTGTATAATTGCAAATATTTAATATGATGTGACTGTAAGTGCAATCTGTCTCAGGTATGTCAGGTGTCTGCTGTGTAATTAAGCAATGCTACTATCACTTAGAGAATAAACTGGCCTCTTAAATGAGCATATGTTTATTTAGGTGTATTTCTTGCAAGAATTGGTTCTCTTTTGAGCAATTTTGATCTGCACTGCATTTCATTTATCTCAGGGTTATATGCGTGAACTTGAATTTTAATGAGTTGTGCACAGTTCCTACATTTACTTACATAAAGCTGTTTGGTTGTAGAGTAATGCTTTGACAAATCATCTGATGGTGTGATATTTTCTTTTAAACTTAAAGTGTCAGCAGAAACCGTCACCCCCATTTTGACTTTTATGAAACAATATAGGAGAAAAATAATGAAAACAATGTTAATATTGCATTTATAATCATAATAATATTAATTTAGGAACTGCAATATTATCAGTTGGACAACAGATACGAACTAGATGAGCTGTACACCTGGACACCTGTACACTTTCCCTTTATCTTCATAACATATAACTTCATCAAGTGTAGAAACTGCTGGAGAATAATACCAGTGTATGTCTGCTCTTTAGCCCCATCTACAGGTCGCCCAGTGACAATAACTGTGGGTGCCTTGTTGAGGCTTCAAGTGAAACCCCCGAGAACCAGACCCCCGAGGCTTTCAGGTGACATCCAGAGGCCCTGCAGTTAATACCACCTGTAACTCCATCATATGATCATGTTCTATCATATCAAAATTCTTTACTCCAGATCCAATTAGATTTTTGATCTGATTATTTTTGTCAAACTACAAGTGTGTAACTTTCTGAAATAACAGAATTGCTGTGACCTTAAATGTGTTTTGAGTTCATGGTTATAATATAAAATTGAAATAAAAACAATTACAAATAAAAACAACAACCATATAATAACAATAATATTTATCATTATAATTATTCTATTTTATATATGTGAGTGTTTATTGTTAATAATTACCTTTAATTTTATTACAATTTTATTACAAAAACAATATAAATATAAAAAATATTTTTTACATGTATTTATTGAAAATAATAACCTTTAATTATATATAACTTTTCAAAACTAACAAAACATACATTTATTCTATTTTAAATTAAAAAAAGGGCAAATGCAATTAATCTGGCAATTTGAATCAGCTTTTTATTTTATTTTTTATCTTACCCCTCTAGTTGCAGTCACAGTAGAAAGGGCTCTCCTAACTCTGGCACGCATCACCTTTGGTCAGTATGCTCCTTCTTCTCCATGGTGTTTTTCCTTATCGTCTTTCAAAATAACGTTCTGTAACCACACATTGCTCTCGCCACCATCTGTCCACAGGTGTTGTGTATTTCAAGGACTGCCCTCAGCAACCTAACATTCCCAACTACCTGTTAGGGCTGGCTCTCATAACGCTGCTGATGATACCGTACGTGACCCTCCCCTGTGGGAGCTTTGGAGCTCACCCACGGGAGCTTCCTAAAGGCTTCAAAGCCTGTCTGCTCTGTTTGTTAGGCCTGTTTCTCTACTCATGGATTCTGGCAGGTCAGGAAGAAACATATCACAGATCATATGATTTAGAAAATACACAATGTTTTCTCCCAAAAAGAATAACGGATTACCTCAAAATGTGCTTATCCCATGCACCTACAGGTGACGTGTGGGTCTTCTCTATCTATCAGCCCAACTATGACCCTGCAGCTGCTGACGGGCTGTACTGTAATAAGACCCTGTACACATTTGCTTTCTGGAATGCAGTGTGGGAGACCTTTGTGATTTTGTTCCTCCTGGGCGGACTCTGCAAAGGACTGATGTGTTGTGTGGTGATGAGTCCTGCACCAACCAACAGAGACTTTGATGGGAATGTATGAGGCGTGGATGGAAGGACGGAGCAACGGTTGATGTAATTATAGATCAAAAATATATATATATCATTGTGTACACTGAGACTGGGACTTTACATGGATATTATCATAACTTGTACAGTGGCGGAATACGTATGAGATAGTGTGTGTTTTTTTATGTCTACCTAAAACTAACAATCATTTTCATCATTGAATATTTTTCCAATTAATGTCTTGATTATGTCATTATTTGTTTGGTCTACGCAATAGAAATAATGCCAAGCACAATTTCTCACAATTGAGAAGCTGGAACAAGGGAATGACGTTCTTTTTAGCTTAAAAGTAAATGAATTAATACCAATTAGGTCTATTCTTCTATCAATTAAAAGATTAAAGCAATTAGTCATTCCAGCAATAGTTTTTAGTTTCCTTCTAAACTTGGTTTTGTTATTATTCTTTGTCATTATGTGTTTTTCTTTTCTGTCATATTGGTCCAGTTTTAAAATAAAGGTTATTTGATTTTGATTGAAGTTCATTTATTTGAAGTTCAACATCCCTTTTTTCTCGCGAGAAACTCTTGACAGAAGTTGGGTAACATATGGGTCACATCCAGCCTGAGCGATGACGCTCCGGTCAGCCAGCCAGTACAGGAATGGTAAACAATGCAACAATGTGTGCAGCTGGCATGAACCCGGTGTTCTGGCTCCCTGTCGGAAAAAAACCCTGTAGGCGACCACTCTTCATCTGCAATGACAGGCGAGTACATTCAACACACATTGCACTCACTCTTCATACATGATTCAGCTCACCTGGGTTTGTTAAACCCCGTTGGTCTCTGTTATGCTCAGATAAAGTCAAAGAACTCGTGTCAAAGTGTCTGCAGGCCCGGGACATGGCATACTGTCCGTACAGCCGGTTCCCCGTCGGTGCCGCACTACTGACAGCAGATGGCGCTATAATCACAGGTAACAACCCCAACAGGTGTGTTCTCTCCTCTCATATAACCATGGGTGTATAGTACTTCTGCTCCTTATCTTCTCTCACTGCGACATACAATTCTGAGGTGAATTGCAATGCATTGTTATACACCAGTTTATGCAATAGTCAAAAAAATACATCAACCATGATGTAATAAATGGTCATAAAAATGAAATAAAAAGTCAATTTTAAGTGAGGGCTGCACGGTGGTGTAGTGGTTAGCACTGTCGCCTCACAGCAAGAGGGGCCTGGGTTCAATTCCCGGGCTGGACAACCTTCTGTGTGGAGTTTGCATGTTCTCCCCGTGTCAGCGTGGGTTCTCTCCGGGTTCTCCGGCTTCCTCCCACAGTCCAAAGACATGCAGCTTAGGTGCATTGAAGACTCTAAATTGCCCGTAGGTGTGAATGTGAGTGTGAGTGGTTGTCTGTCTATATATGTCAGCCCTGTGATAGGCTGGAGACCTGTCCAGGTGAACCCTGTCCAGGTGAACCCTGCCTTCACCCATTGACAGCTGAGATCGGCTCCAGCACCCCTGCGACCCTTAACTGGATAAGCAGGTTACGGAAAATGGATGGATTTTAAGTGAGAATGATGCATAATGAGTATTTTTACCTTTACTTCAAGCAAACAAGGGCGATAAAGTAAAGGTACAAAATGAAAAAACAAAGGGAACTAAGTGTTCAACTTACCAACGAATAAATGTATTTCATTAACTAAAAGCTTAAGAAAACACCCGGCTTTTAAAAGATCTAAACACTTACTTTATCACTGTGAAAGAGTCTTAAGCGTTTGTGTGTTTTCAGGCTGTAATGTGGAGAACGCCTCCTACGGTCTGACAGTTTGTGCTGAGCGGACGGCCGTCCAGCGGGCCGTGGTGGAAGGACACAGACAGTTCACCGCCATTGCTGTGACATGGTGAGACTCTGTCAAGATGTTATGACAGAATAACAGTTTCACATAGCATATGTTCTTTTATATAATAAGATAATAATAAGATAATAATAAGAAAGACAGGGGATACGTCCCAAGAACAAATGCAAAGCTGCAAAGACAACAGCAGTATTGGCAGAACAAGAGACTGTCCATCCGCGTAGAGGGGGAGAAGAAAAGAACACATATGGGTGGGGAACTGCCAGAATATCATTCAGCATGCAGATTAAGGCTTAATCTTTATTTTTATAACTTAACAAGTTTGACATTTAGGTCTTATTATGTAACGTGAAAAACGGCTTTCACACCTTCAGGATTAGTTTTGTGAATTATGTTTGCTTTCATCTTGGCAATGGAATACTTTTTGTTGAGCCACCTCCTGAAACATGAGAATAATAGAAATTTCTGATTTAGTAATATTCATTTTTTCAGCTGCAACCATTGCTGCCTTGAGAGCCTGTTTTTTGGAGGGACCTTGTCCTGTCAGGGTAACCACATATTGCCAAATAAATTAGTTCATATTGTTTGGAAAAGCAATTAATAACTCACACCAAAATGACCCAGTACTGGGCAGTGAATTAGTGCGATAGTGATCCTTCAATTACGCCACATCTATCAAACTTGGGGAAACCTGACCTTGACATTGAGTTGAGTAGAAAAGCTCTCTTACTGGACAGAACTTCCTCCAACAGTTCTTCTGATACTGAAACATATACTGTATATCACATGCTCTGATGCATTTATCCTCTCCTCTCTTCTATGCAGTGATATCAAAGACAGTTTTGTTGGGCCATGTGGAGCATGTCGACAGGTTCTTATGGAGGTAAGGCATCTCTTTTATAACCAGCACAGACAATCAGGAAAGTATACACTGCAATGCTTTCCAGTTTATCAAGTGTCTAGAATATAATCAAAACATTAAATATGAAATGCTCTTGGAGAAAGAACATTTAATAGCAATTAAATCTCTCTTTTTTTTGTCTGTGTTTACTGTGCATGGTCTGATGTAATTCTCTTTTAAATCATGATTAAGACAGCACTAACTCTTTACTTTCATTCTTTGTCTGGTCAAATATAATGTTAAACATTAATCCCACAATAAAAGGCCTTTGCTGTAGAACCCTGAGATCATACACTCTTTTATGACTTTTATGAGCAACGTAGGTGGAGTGACGTTGATGCAAATGCTCAATGCTTTATGCTGATTCCAGTACTTTTTTCACTATTTTACTCCATATTTGGCTTCTTTTAGGTCAACCAAAAAATGTAAAAGATTTTGTATTTCTCCACCAGAATTTTTTTCTTGGAGCATAAATCTGAGAATTTGGAAATGTAAATGATTACATTACATTACATTACAGTCATTTAGCAGACGCTTTTATCCAAAGCGACTTACAGGAAGTGTATAAATGATGACAGTTTTGTTGTTTTAGTGAGGAACATAAATGAGTTGGACTCATGACCTCAGCTTGGATATAAATCATGGCTATGAGGCCATTAAACAATATATCTCTCTCTCTCTCTCACTCTTTCTCTCACTCTCACTCTCACTCTCTCTATCTTTATCTTTCTCTCCCTCTTTTTCTCTCTCTAACCAGTTTGGATCAGACTGGATTGTTTACTTGACCAAACCAGATGGATCATACAAAGAAACCAGCCTCAGTGAACTGTTGCCACTTGCCTTTTCCCCAGCCCACCTTGCAAAGAACTGATAAAGCCTCATCGGCCTCTTTAGACATCAATTTTTTTAGCTGCAGTGTCTCTTGAATTATGTTATTGTATCACTACAAATAAGGAAAACAATAAAAACATATTTTTCCCCATCAGGTGTGTGATTATTATTATTATTATTATTATTATTATTATTATTATTATTATTATTAATAGTAGTAGTATCACTATCATTAATATTATTATTATTTAGTAGTAGTAGTAGTAGTATCACTATCATTAATATTATTATTATTATTATTATTAGAAGTAGTAGTAGTAGTATCACTATCATTAATATTATTATTATCATTATTAGAAGTAGTAGTAGTAGTAGTATCACTATCATTTATTATTATTATTATTATTATTATTATTATTAGAAGTAGTAGTATCACTATCATTAATATTATTATTATTATTATTAGTAGTAGTAGTATCATTATTATTAGTAGTAGTAGTAGTATTATCACTATCATTAATATTATTATTATTATTATTATTAGAAGTAGTAGTAGTAGTATCACTATCATTAATATTATTATTATCATTATTAGAAGTAGTAGTAGTAGTAGTATCACTATCATTAATATTATTATTATTATTATTATTATTATTAGAAGTAGTAGTATCACTATCATTAATATTATTATTATCACTATTATTATATTATATCACTATCATTAATATTATTATTATTATTATTATTAGAAGTAGTAGTAGTAGTATCACTATCATTCATATTATTAATATTATCATTATTATTAGAAGTAGTAGTAGTAGTAGTATCACTATCATTAATATTATTATTAGTATTATTAGAAGTAGTAGTAGTATCACTATCATTCATATTATTAATATTATCATTATTATTATTAGTAGTAGTATCACTATCATTAATATTATTATTATTATTAGAAGTAGTAGTAGTATCACTATCATTCATATTATTATTATTATCATTATTATTATTATTATTAGTAGTAGTATCATTATTATTATTATTATTACTATCATTATCACTATATTATTATTATTATTATTATTATTAGAAGTAGTAGTAGTAGTAGTATTAGTATCACTATCATTAATATTATTATTACACTGTTATTATAATTATTATAGAGGTTTACATTGAGAACTCTGAAGATGACGTCAATCAGCTGTGTCACGTGATAAAATGGGCGGAGCCGAGATCTGTTTCCGGAAACATGGAGGCGGTAGTGAGCGATGTGGTAGCTCCAGAAGACCTTTTAGTGAGTTTTAAAAGGATTTAAACCTTTTCACTTCATAAAACATACTTAATATAACATGGGCGACTCATAAGGGACGTCCTCTCAGCGTGTGTTGTCGGTAAATTAAGAGACTTAAGAGAAAAGCGACGTGTCGGAAGATACTTTGACGCGTCACGTAGCTGGCTAATGCTAACAGCATGTTATTGATGGAGAACAGTGACGTCTCTGTTTACACGTTTATATGACTCATGCTGGTGAAAGTTTGGGAATGTGATGTACTTTTTGTCAGGAAACAATGAACAACGAGTACTAGCTGTTTATCATCAAAACAAAAACAATAAATGACAAAACAGGCTGTTTTAGTTGAATATGACTACAAGTTATGTACTGTGGTTGCTTCATTTCTGCTTTGTGTTTTGTTTTTTTCCAGAAATTTGAGAAGAAATACAACAATGAGCTGGTGAAGGGAGCCGTCTCCAGAGAAACAAAGTTTGAGTATGCCTGGTGTCTGATCAGGAGTAAATACACAGAGGACATCAAGAAGGGGATTGTGCTCTTGGAGGGTAAGTTACATTACGTTACATTACATTACAGTCATTTAGCAGACGCTTTTCTCCAAAGCGACTTACAGTCAGTAGTATGTTACATATCATTCACCCATTCACACACTGATGACAGGCTACCATCAAGGTGCCACCATCAGACTCTAACTAACATTCATCATCAGTCCACACCGATGGCCTTCAGGAGCAACTTGGGGTTAAGTGTCTTGCCCAAGGACACATCGACTGCCGAAGCCGGGTATCGAACCACCGATCCTCTGATTGGAGAACTACCTTGCTCTCCACTACGCCACAGCCGCCCATGCAACATATGCTTTTCTTATTATATTCAAGGCTGCATGTTTATGTGCAGACTAATAGTGTTTTTTTTATTGATATTTAATAGTCCAAATAATCCAAAATATTAAGAAAGGATCCTTTAAATTTAGTACTTCAATAAATCACATATCTACTGGGACGTTTTTTTCTTTTTTTTGTTCTTTCTTGAAAATTGTGAACAGACAGACATTCTTACATTATCAGTCAAATGAAATATGAAAAGTAAATATGTTGAATATTATTTATTTTATATAAACAATAACATAAAGGGTCTATTGAACTTAATCCGGTGCTAAAGAAAATAATTCTTTAAAGTATAACTATGTATGTTCACTTTTGTCATAAGGGTTAATGTATCTGTCTAGTACTTAAATTCAAATAGTTACATTTTTGGTAGGACTTGGAGAATCTTGCCCTCATATATGTGAAATTTACCAACTGCATATGAAAGGTTTTATTATTTTATTTGAATTTTGTTATACTGTCTTTACTATAACTATACAAATAGCTCTTTGAATTTTTGATTGTTAACAGGAAAGTATCAGACAACATTAAAGTCAGTGGCACATTTTAGCTTGCATGTTTTCAAAATGTAACACTTGCAATCAATTATTGTTTTTTGTTTTTTGTCCTAGAACTTGTTCAGAAAACATCAAACGACGACTCCCGGGACTTCTTGTTCTACCTTGCGGTGGCCAACTACAGACTCAAAGTTAGTGCCATTCCTAATGTCACAACAAATTGGCATTGTTAAGTTTGTAGGCTTTTCTAACTGAAAGCATTCATTTTCATTTGTATTTGGAGCTTCACACATATCATGTACACACATCTGAGAGTACTTTCTATTTCCTTTCTCCTGTTCTTCTTCCAGGAATATGAGAAAGCCCTGAAGTACATCCGAACTCTTCAAAAGAATGAACCGGGGAACAAGCAGGCTCAGGAGCTGGAGAAACTCATCGTCAAGGCTTTGAAGAAAGGTACAAGCCAATCTGAGTCGTGACATAATAACAGAATATTGATGGTTATTTCACCCGGTTGTTTGTGTGTTCAACCACAATGCTCACGTTCACTTGTTGACATCTAGATGGCTTGGTTGGCATGGCGATCGTCGGGGGAATCGGTCTGGGCGTGGCCGGTTTGGCGGGCCTCATCGGCTTGGCTGTGTCAAAAGGAGCTGCTAAATCCTAACCTGGACATGGAACGACATGTCTTCACTTTGCTGGGCTGACACAGTGACTCTCCACTTGCATAAATAAAAGTATATTTTGTGGAGAGAGCTTGATGGATGTAACATTTTGATTTGAAGTTGAGTATGCGCCGCAACACATTAAAGGTATTGAATAATGCCAGTGAATAACCATTATTAACAGGGTTGAGATTTACCATACATATGACATTACTAAGTTGTTTATTCACCCACATAGCATTGCACTTTCTCATTACTTGTGTAAATAAATAAGGATGGTCTAAAAGCAGCTCACTTTTATGTAACTTTTTATTTAGTTTGCGCCTCAGCCTGAACTTCCCAAGTTAAAAATCTTTATAAAAGTGCAGTTGTGGTTCTGTAACTTACTGTTTTAATACTTTTTGACAAAGAATTGTTTAAGGAAAGTGTTATTGGTTCGGGTGGAAGTGTAGCTTGTGATGCCAAAAGCAACAGTGTGATTTGTTTGCTGCTGCATGCCATAATGCTGCTTAGGAGGAAACAAGGAGAGGTTTGCATGAATGGTGGACATGATGTTTGTCTTTTGTTTGTTCAAATCAAGGGAGGCACACACACACACACACATGCTGCATTTAATGCTTTGTGTTTTCCATCTTGTTAAATAAAAAGATTTTGAACTGAGAGAAGATTTTGTGTTGGGAAATTATTGTCGTGGTATGTATCTATTGAGAGCCGAGTAGAGCAGAAGACCTATGTCTTCTGCTCTAGAAAGAAGAAAGAAGAGAAAGCGTACAGCAAATAGTTTTTAGAAACGGGATTAAGGATAATTTGAGTTCTGAATGATTCTTTGGTTGATGAAACAGGCTGGTTTGTTTTAAGTCTGTCGTATCTTTTCTGTTAACTTTTGTCCTTTTGTTTTTTTAAGTTTGTTATTTGTGTTTTTATGTGGTGCTTGTATGAAACTTTTTTGTTCTCATCTTGGCCAGGACTCTCTTTTTAAATGAGCTTCAAAATCTCAATGGGATTATCCTGGCTAAATGAAGGTTAAATAAAATATAAAATAATACTGTAGTCACACAAATGCTAATACTCCAAAAGCAACAATGAAAGAAAGAAACAATCAAACAACTTTAAATGACATATACAGAGTGTCATTGCGTCTTTGTCCAAAATAAAAATGGGAAAAAAATTAATAATTCAGATAATTACAAGGATAGAAGCAGCAAATGTTGACATTCAAGAAACTAAAAATATGAAATGTTCTTTTCATGAAATGAGAAGGAATTATTAGAATACTCGCCACTTTCAATACATTTTTTGACTTTTTATTTCAGCCTATTTTATATAATGATCATTTTGATCCATAACAAAGCATTATATTTAACAAGCTTTTTTTATGTTTTGGACTTCAAAAATAAAGTAACTAGTAGCTGCGTCTGTTAAATAAATGTTGAGCAGACAGAGAGGAGCTAAATGCCTACAAAACGGTATCATCTGCAAATAAAAGGATATTATTAACGTGCTTCATGTTTTTAACTGTTATGAAAGACAAGGAAACTTGTTCTTTTCCATTGGTGTCAACGTGCATCATATCAATTTATCACAGTCATTTTTAGAAGAATAATTTGTTAATGGAGCAAAGTCCAATTCAATTCTTATCTTGTCATTTATTGACCATTACATTTACAATGATGTTTTGATGGACACTGTAAGAGAGTACATTGTGATAACTGAGTGTCTGAGTCTTTAGCACCAGTATCGGGCCGAGCCTTGTTCACTCGCTGTAGTTCGTCCTCACATCTTGACCCTTCAGATAGATTCAAGTCTCCGGCACTGTTTTACGACGGTAAAGGCTTATGGAGGCTATCAGTTGTGTCGGGTGTTATCAGCCTCGTGGGGTGTTACTCATTAACCCATTTGACAGGACCGAAACTCCACAGAGACGGATGAGTGAAAACAGAAATCTTCTTTGGTGTGAAAGAGGTGATCGAGTGGGTAAATGAAAAGAGAAAAGAGGGGATATATATCAAAAATGAATCTAATATCCAAACAGAGGAGCAGAAAATAAACCTAATAACTAACCACAGCTGGAGTTGTCGTCAGACTCATCCCATGTGCAGTTTTAACACCCTTTAACATCAATGATTCATCAAAGCCAGTGTAATTCAGATCAGCTTCAGTGAGTTTCAGTTACGAGGGCCAATGTTCATTGCGTGTGCGCAGGTTTAAACACATGGCTGAGAGATATTAATGTGTAATCACCATGAAGACAGAGAATACATGAGAGAACATGATGTATTGGCTAAGCTACACCCTGTTTGTGTGATTGTATGTCATCACAGAGCAATATGAAGTTACTGTATAATCCAGTCGAACAGTGGTTTATTGTCAGTCGCCTTATATTACTGCAGGAAGAGACAGAGAAAGAGATTATGTTAAAAGTAAAAACAGAGTCATGCTAGCAATCAACCCTGTCTACTAAAAATGACATTACCATACAAAGACACTGCATTTGGAATTATGTTTCAGGAAAAACATATTTGTTTTTCGTGGATTAAGGTGTTTGCTTTTAATGTGTACCATATAAATTTGAAATGAGTCTAAAAACATGGCTTTTACCCAGCAGACTGTTGTTTGTGTCCCGTGTGAACCAAGAACTTTTGTTGCTTAGACACTGACAAGTACTTTTGTGGCATTTTTGTTTTATTTCAATTTACGTTAGCACCGTGTTTCAAATTGCTTCAAACTGAGTCTGTAATCCAGGAGCAAATGGGTTCCCGTCAAAATGTAATTGAGAGAGCATTTTAGTTGTATAGTAATGTTCATTTGTAGGATAGGAGGTTGCTAACACTATATGGCTCTATGGATGGTATTGACTGTCTGTTGGTAGGTTGATAATCTGTTGGTCGGCCCACGACTTTGGTCCAGATTGAAATATCTCTGCAATTATTGGGCGGATTAGTACAAAAACTTTGTCCAGGCATTTATGACTCCCAGAGGAAGAATCCTAATGACTCAGTGATCAAGTTTTTAATAATTACTACTGTTTATGACAAAAAGTAATGACATCATCATCAGCCTCATTTTGTGTTTAGTGATTATTAGTAAATGTTAGCATGCTAACACACTAAACTAGTATGGTGACCATGGCTATCAGAGTTTTGTTAGGTATTATTCATGAAGACTTCAACACTCATTAACTCGAATTTGATTGACAGTAACCTGGCAACTAAAGCAACAACACACCAACTGTCGTCATATTTGGATTCAAATATTGCTGCATTCTGATTGGTGCAAAGAAGTATATGACATACCTTTTTTTTTTTACACAAATGAGGTCGGCCCACTTCAAACCAGTGAGAAGAACAGAGAAAACGAACACAATCACAGAAATCTCTCAATTAAAACATCTGAAACTGTTTAATCCGGCAGAAAATTGTGGGTTTATGTTGGACTATAGTAATAAGCCAATTTATGAAATCTGTTTTAAGGCCTTCTCAGGGCCAAGCTTCTTTTAACTTGTGTATCTTAAAACATTTAAATGTCAAATTCTGTTTCATCTGTAATGTGTTCCCAAAATGTCCACATCGTGCATTTCATACAATTTTATACAATAGCTGTAAAAAAAATAATCAACCTATCTTCACCAAGAAGAATGAGTTTTTTAAGTAAGCCTGGACCACACAAAGGTTGTTTTTTTTTAAACTGCACACACAGACATATTTTTAAAACTATGTTTATGTAATCTGTTTAGTCATCCATGCTGCCATGTTACCATTATTCCTTGAAAGCACATGGTAAAAAATGATGGGCTTCAGGAAACATATAAACTGTGTTTTCACAGACGAAACCACAAACATTGATGAGTTTGTTCATTTAACGACACAAACTCATCAGCAACCAATGTGGTGGCCAAGTGAGCTGTAAAAATTGGCTTTGCAAACAGCTTGGGTATAAAATATGACATTTATGGCCGGGGAGGGTCCAGTTTTCAGAGCTCAGGTGGAGCTGAAGTAGATGAAATGGTCAATGAGTTTACGGTTTACCTGTGGTTTGAATTTCTCCCTTTGCTTTTAATAAACTGAGACTCTGAAGTGAGACATCCTTCCTGCAGGATCAAAGAATGACCTCAAATACTCTCACAATGTTATTGATTTTAGTAAATGGCTTTTTCCTGGGACGGATTCAGTTACAACATGGACTTTGTGGTTTAACAAATTACAAGAACAAATAGTTAGTCAATATAAAAACAAGCCAAGAATATGATACTTCAAACACTCTTCATATGAAACATCTAATTTGGTAATATCTCAACTAGCCTTTTTCACACAATGTCACGGTCCATTTTGTATTTATACAAAAAATAACTAACGGATGAATTCCATTTAGCTTCTTCTGTTTCAGGGTCCTGGTATTGTGTATTGAGAATGTTAAATACAGATTTTGGTTAAATTTTACAACCATTTCTGTGGCACTGCGATTGATTTACAAACTTTGCTTTGAAAAGAAAACAGCTGAGGTCAGGTTTATGATTGCTGCACTCACTGTGCGTCTATTTCTGGAGCCTCAGTCTTGACCTTTACACAAACGAGTTTGCTGGTTTACAAATCTCCCAACATCCATGCACTTGAGGGCTTTGTCTGAAACGCTGGGGTTTAAATTGATCTTAATTTTATCAGTGTGTCCTGGATTTGGCAACACTGACCCAGCAGCTATGAGGAGGATTATTAATGAAGACACACTAACACAGAAACAACAGGGTGAACTCTGTAACTTTAGACCTTTGTCATTTGCTTTCGCCGGTGACTTTGGTTAGTTACCGTTAGACCAATTTCAACTTGTTGCAAAATCCTGGGTGTGGGGCTCAGCGAGTGTGACCTTTGGTCTTTTGGCCTTGAGATTTCTCAACCACTCTTTTGGCCTTGGGATTTCTCAACCACTTTCTTTACAATCATAAATTTGAATAATGTTACTATCTGTAATGTTCTTATTTTATTAGAACCATTGGCTCCATGACACTAACTAGCATAATGTTTGATAATTACTTTAACAGCTAACGTTACGGAGCAACAAACGGCAGATCAATGCTGCGTAGCTAAGTAACAGCTAGCTGGCTAACCTTATAGTTTAGCATACAGTTAGGTAGTGGTCATTCACTTCCTTGCATCACTCTTGGCTGATAGAAAATAGTCATTACACCTCTGCTTTGTACCGTTACATCGTTTATTGTTAGCTTAAATCGACACAGTTTGTCAGAAAGTAGTATGATGGATCATGTTAGCCGGTGGTGTTGACGTTAGTGAGCAAGCGAGCCAAAGATAGCTAGCTAGCTGTAATCTAGCTATACTGCATGGTTTCTTTGGCGTTGGTTGCTTTATTATGTTAGTTGATAAAGTAAATTGTAAACGGCAAGCTCGACATGACACTGAAAGGGCATTAATGTCACATCCTTTGGGTTTTTCCAGAAAGAAGTCTCAAGTCTTTTAAATACAAATCTGTCAACAGGCTTTTACAGGCAACTGAGAAAATTGGGCCTCAGTTTCTAAGTTATGTTACAATCCGCTCACAGATTGGCAATACAATTAATACTGTTGATGTGGAAACAAGTTCAATTTCTACTTATTTGAATAGAAGCATAACTCAGTTTGCCCCAGTTGTCCTTACTTGAATAGATATGATATATATATTTGTTAAGCCACAAACTGTACTGGCGGCTGTGGCGTAGTGGAGAGCAAGGTAGTTCTCCAATCAGAGGGTCGGTGGTTCGATACCCGGCTTCGGCAGTCGATGTGTCCTTGGGCAAGACACTTAACCCCAAGTTGCTCCCGATCGGTGTGGACTGGATGTTGTATGAGTGTTAGTTAGAGTCTGATGGTGGCACCTTGCATGGTAGCCTGTCATCAGTGTGTGAATGGGTGAATGATATGTAATATACTACTGATTGTAAGTCGCTTTGGATAAAAGCGTCTGCTAAATGACTGTAATGTCATGTAATGTAATGTACTTGTACTTGGTTCAACACGCATAGAGACAATCATTCCAAAATCTTAAAGTAACAGGACATTCAATCCGATTCACACACGTCATACAGAATCACTTATAATCACACTAGATTGGAGAAAAGCAAAACAATGTTGTGTGTGTAATCCTTAGTTTGGACTGTTCGAGTCAGGAATATCTAAAATGTCATAATCTTATCTAAACCTCCAGACACCCAGAGGCTCCTCACACAGGGCCCGCCAAGTGTGAAAGACTCTGATAAAACAGATGACAAAGAACAAATAATGCATTTATGATGACATTCAGGTGTCTACACACAGAGTACCTTTAAAAGGTAGTGTTTTTAAGGGCTCTACCGTATCAACTTGGGGTAAAATGATGCCAAATTTTCGTGAAAGAAACACAATTATTTTTTGTAGATTTTTTAAAATGTTCAGTTGTTCGTCAAAGAAAACAACGTGGTGGAATATGTAAAATAAACATGAGCAGTGCAGCGTCATTAAAAGTCACTGATAACCATTGGACCCTGAGAGTGAGCCGATAAACACCTGTTCAGTTTCAGGGGTGTAAAATCCGAAAGAAAGAAGATAGAGAGAGAGAGAGAGAGAGAGAGAGAGAGAGAGAGAGAGAGAGAGAGAGAGTGTGTGTGTGTGTGTGTGTGTGTGTGTGTGTGTGTGTGAGAAAGAGAGAGAGAAAAGGGAGGTGAGGGGGAGGAGAGAAAGTCATATAAATCATTATACATATCTGTTGAGCCGGACACAACTCAAAGTGGCAGAACAGACACACCACTCTCTGAGTTTTCCATCACACCAAAATCAGACGTTCTGCTTTTTAAAACAAGTTTAATTGATTTCAAAAACTGAAGATCTGGATATACTTTTGTTTTGACTGCTGGGCTGAGGAGGGGTCATGGATCCGATTGTGGAAGTAGTGGCTTTGGTGCTGGGGTTCATTTCTTGGGTGATGGTGGGGGTCACCCTGCCGAACCGTTACTGGAGGACCTCCACCGTTGACGGGAACGTCATCACCACCTCCACCATCTATGAAAACCTGTGGATGTCCTGTGCGACGGACTCGACCGGGGTGCATAACTGCAGGGAGTTTCCTTCGCTGCTTGCTTTGAGTGGTACGTGACAAAAAAATGTATCATCTAATTGCAATAAATAATTATAGTTATAGAATTTAAGACTTTTTAATATTTCTTTATCCACAAAACATCATTATAGATCATTGTATTGTAAAAAAGAAAAAAGATTAAGAAGATAAATAGTGGGAAATTGTTAAATCACATGATGTTGCTTTGTCAGAGAAAAAAATTGTTAAAGGTCAAAACTTGGACACTATGAACTTTTGCTCTTTAAGTTTGCAGAACAATTTTTTGCGCGTACAAACTGTTCATAACCTTAGGACCCTTTTCAAGGCAGATGACAAGGAAAAAAGTTGTGAAATCAACAGGTGTTTGTGTTCCACACTGTGTTCAGGCTACATCCAAGCGTCTCGTGCCTTGATGATCACATCGGTAGTGATGGGCACGTTTGGACTGATGGCGGCCCTGATAGGAGTGCAGTGTTCAAAAGCCGGAGGAGAAAACTCTGTTCTCAAAGGGAGGATTGCCGGCACTGGTGGAGTCCTTTTCATATTTCAAGGTAACAAAGACGAGAAAACATATCTGACCAGTCTGACCTTCTAATACACTACCCTTTAAATTGATAAGGGAACTTCTCGATAATGCTAATAAATGTTAGTCATGTTTTATTGCACATTCAAATCAATCATCCATAAATGTCTTCCTGGTCACCTGGAGACTTTGGACATTTGTGTAACTATCTGGAAGCTTCCCCCGCTGCTTTCGCAATGAATAAAGAATATTTATTTTTCTATCAAAAGGTGTGTGCACAATGGTCGCAATTTCCTGGTATGCCTTCAACATCACTCAGGATTTCTTTGACCCCTTCTATCCCGGGATAAGGTGAGATAGTGGTGGAGAGGGAAGGTTGAGAGGCCTTACATGAAGCTCCCATGGGCTGACTGACACTGTGGTGTGTGTTGCAGGTATGAAATAGGAGAAGCACTTTACATCGGCTGGTGTTCGGCCGTGCTCGCCATCGCTGGAGGAGCCTGTCTCACCTGCTCCTGCAAAATGGGCACAGAGGAAAAATAGTGAGTTCAGTTCTTACAGTTTGATCCCTCTCTGTCGGACAAAGTATGATAATGATTCATTTATTAATGGTGTTTATTAATTGATTGCGACTCTTTAGTTCCTCCATACACTAGATGTGAAAGTGAGAAAGTAACGTTTAAATGTTAGGTAGTGAAATGAAGAAAGAAAAGTCTCTTGTCTGTGATTAATGAGATGGATTATTATTAAAACTGATAAAATAACAAATAATTGAAAAAATATATATTCAGCTAGAATAACCAACACCTTGCAAGATAGTTGACTTTTAAAATCAACATAAGTAATTTCATAAATATATATACCTATAACATTTAGGAAATAAAATTGATTAATTTTATTTATTTGTATGTCAGCTCACCATTTATTTTGACATTTGCCAAATATTTTATAACCTACATGAACAAATTGAACACATGTGAAGTTGGGGAATCTTAGAAATCATTCAGAAAGAAATTCATGGCACTCTGGCGCCTTGTTGTGGCAAAACTTTATTAATTCTCCTGTGGGATGTAATAGCAGCTCCTATTGGACATTGACACCTAAAGTGGGACAATTTTATTTTGGGCTTGGTTTTAATGACCATTAACTATCATTATGCAAGATTGTACATTAAAAAAGGGGTTGGCTGAAGTGCAATATAAATCAAGCAGTGTGGTTAAACAGTGTTTGGGGAGAGAGAAGCCTGATTAGGCCGCAGAATGGACAAAGCCATCATGTGTATGATTAGAAAATTGAGTTTTGGCGCCCCCTAGTGGTTGGCTTAAGTACAAGTACACATAGGTGAGGCCTTCAGTCTATGGGTGAGACAAATTGTCGGGAAACATCATGATAACTGCACACATATTAAGCATCGCCCTCATGATTTTATTGTGTAATAGGCCTTTTTCAATCACCACATTTTGACTAATATGAAAAGCCCAAAATTAGTGATGGCTTAACTCCATTTAGCTACTTTATTTTGATGGCCCAGGTAAAGTGCATTCTGCCTCATCATCAGTGACTCATGTTTCTTTTTAACCATCTCGTTCTGCAGCCCGTTGCCTTATCAAGCAAGGGGAACTGTGTACTCTGGAGCAGCACCGACCAGAAGCCAGGCTGCCAGCACTTACGGACGAAATGCTTACGTTTGAAACAAAATATGAAAACAGAAAGAAATCTCATCTCTTGCGAAATCCTGAAGTAAAATCTTTTCATGGCCCCAGTTTCTTTTGTTTATGCATCTGACATGTCCTGGTGTTCAGCTTTTACACTTTTTGCCATGTGGAAAAGCTAAAGGTCCATCGTAAAGTAACACAGCACCACTGAACTGTAAATAATCACAATATCATGTGTGTATCCTGTAAAAAAAAATGATAGCATTGAAATGATAGAATTGAAGTTGTAAAAGTTGTAAAAAGGTAAATCTTCTTATCACCTTATCACCACACATACGTACCATATGCTTGCAATGATTCTATTTATGTTTAGCACAAATACATTTACATACAGTCACTTATTTCTAAGGAATCCAATCATTTGATGATCTGCATATGAACTTCCAGACATTTATGAAGGGGAAGGTCAAAACTGTGATAATTCAGATGTTTGTGTGTTGTTTTGTACAGTTTTATAGATAATACCTGTGAAAAAAGGGTTCGGACAAGTTATCTTTATTTTGTTTTGTTTTTTACAATAGCGTGCAATAAAGTTTAGTTATGCTAAACATTTTTGTTTGACTTTTTTTTTTATTTCTTGTGGTTAATACCGTTATGATTGTCTTCTTTTTTGTAACAAACAATATCAAACGTAATTATTATATTATATGATTATCATGAATTAATGAACTAAAATATTGCACATAAATATACATTTGAAATAGAATCAATAAGCTATTTTACCCAAATAATGGAGAAATTATTTGGGGTTACAGCATATTGTTCAGACATTCAGAGATCACATCAGGTGTCTCAAATGTTATATTTTCATTACATTTACAATGGGCTATAAAGTAAAGTTTTGTCTCCGTGTATGTATAAAATATGTATTACATTGTGTTCTGCTTCACAATTAAGAGAAATTGTGTCATATATATAAGAAAATGTGCCATAGCTATAAGATGCTGAGTTATAATGAGTTATAATGTATTGGAATTTGGGGGACAAACGATGTAAAGATGGTTGTATATTCTACAGTTACATGCATATTAGACAAGTTTTTTTTAAGGCAGATTCATAAGTGTTTAATATTTAGTTCTTCCAAAAAGTTAAAGATATACAGTACCAGTCAAAAGTTTGGACACACCTTCTCATTCAATGGTTTTTCTTTATTTTTTATTTTTTTCTACATTGTAGATTAATATTGAAGACATCCAAACTATGAAGGAACACATATGGAATTATGTGGTAAACAAACAAATGCTCAACAAACCAGAATATGTTTTATATTTTATAATCTTCAAAGTAGTTGAATGAGAAGGTGTGTCCAAACTTTTGACTGGTACTGTGTGTATTAAATATGTATTACATTGTGTTCTGCTTCACAATTAAGATAAATATGTGTCATATATATAAGAAAATGTGCCATAGCTATAAGATACTGAGTTATAATGAGATATTTAGCAATAATGTATTGGAATTTGGGGGACAAACGATGTAAAGATGGTTGTATATTCTACAGTTACATGCATATTAGACAAGTTTTTTTTAAGGCAGATTCATAAGTGTTTAATATTTAGTTCTTCCAAAAAGTTAAAGATATAATAGTTTAAAAAAAATGAATACATTAAATTGAATTTAGGATTATAAAGCTGTCACATGATTATGACTTAATCACATCTATCAAAAACACTCACTTCTGACTATGAATTTAATTACTTTTTTTTTTACAATTTTTTTTTTTTAATATATGCAGCAATAGGCCTCCATATCAGAGCCACTTTCGATTTCTTACTCTACGTGATCCCTATTTATTCAAATGTAAGCCGAGGCTTACTGCGCATGCGCATGCCGGCCGCCTGGCGTCCAATCAGAGCGGCCCACGTTTCCAGACCCAACGCGGATGTGCGGCATGTGGACCAACCACGGCCATGCAGGGCAGACAGGGAGGAGACGACCACAGAAAAGCTTTCGTGTACAGAGAGTACGAGCTGTCAGCTGTTAAACTTCTCTGTCATCATGTTACGTGAGCGTGTTTAATTAAATGTCAAGTCCACTGAGCCGCTGGCAAGAAAAAGGGGGAACTGCTGTAACGTTAAGGTTTTTAGGGGGAACCTTTTAGCGGCGGACCTCGTTTCCACACGGAATTATATCACGCTTGGACCGTAAATACACCGTCGTAGCTGCTCCTGCGGTCCTGTCAGACTAGTGGAGAGGGGGGAAACGATGATTTAATAATAATAAAAAAAGAAAGCATCACCGTGTCAATGACAATGAGCCGGTATTTTCACTCCGAGTGGAAACAGAGACGTTAAATTCGTTGGTTCCGGGGTGAGAGTGTGACTGAACCGGGGGATGGAGTCGTGTCGGCGGACGGGACTCAGCGGGGTCCTGTGCTCCCTGTCACTGCTGTGTGTCATCCTGGACATCCAGCTGGACGGTGAGGCTTTACAATCACACTGAAAAGTTAAAAAAAAACAGAAACTTAGAAGTTTGTAGCTTCTAAGTTGTGTTTAAATGCCACTGCATGTTACCTCACCTGTGTTACATTATGTCCTGCCCCTTTCCTCTTCACTGATTCATAACTTGTCTAATAAATGCTTATTTGCAACATATAACAGGTGTTTAACAGGATGTTAGGCGTTGCCAGGAACTACATGCTTTTGTTTTGGATCCTTTATCCCATCACCAGGACTCCACACCTCCATGATTAAGTTACCTGTGTAAAGATAAACAATGCTTCTATATGAAATATTAGGACTGCAGGGTGACATCTTTTAAATATCCTGCCCCAGAGATATCACAATGTCAATAATATAAATCAGGAAAGAGAATGCTTGGAATTGTCTTGTTAAATGGCTTGAATAATTAAGATATTTGTATAAATGTAGCTGATGGATTTTTTTTTTCTCAATTAACAAATCATATCAGCTCAAAACATTTATAAAGATGCACCGGCTAGTTTGCAAGATAAATTCAGAAACTGACTGGAATGTGTCTTTAGCTTATTTATTAGCAAGTGTGCAATACTATAAGTATAACTATAATTATTCTGTCTGTATTTATAAGATCTTTTTTTTTTCTTAGTTATTGTGGATTTTATTTTTTTCTTACAGACTTATATAAAATACTTGTTTGTTTTTTCTACTATGTACCTTGTTTGCACTATATCTATGCTGCTGTAATCCTGTAAATGTCCCCGCTGCGGGACTAATAAAGGATTATCTTATTTTACCTTATCTTAAATGTATTACAAATCAATGTTCCTAATTATATGGATCCTAATATCATATACAAATTCGATCTTGCCATAAAGCATCCGCTTCCATTAGTGTGATGATTGTGGTGTTGCATGTTGGATACTTTAATTAAATAAGGCTTTGACTGCCCAGTCTAGCCAGTCTCAAATTCTGTTGTTTACATATTTAGATTTATTTAGGATTTGGCAAATTAGCTGTTAGTAGGAATATAAATCATAATGTAATCAGGCAAATATAATCATAGTTTAATCTGATGAGTGACTGGTGTGAAAGATGTAAAGACATTAGTATTATGAGCAGTTTGCTCTTTGGTGTTTCAACTCTCCGATTTAGTAAATCCCATGATGTCCAACTCTAATGTGACGTGTAAATCTTATAAACCCGGACCGACTGCTGCTGTTATAATGTTCTCGCCGTCTTTCTGCCACCGATATATTTCTAGCGAGGCTCAAGCGTCGTTTTATGTTTCAGGTGTCTTAGGGGCGACTCATGTCGAGATTGAGCACCACTTGGAGATGGGCCGCAAACTTTTGGCTGCCGGTCAACTGGCTGAAGCGTTGTCCCACTACCACTCGGCTGTAGGTAAGGTTACACACAAACTGACACACATATTTATACCGGCTGACATTTTCAGCCTGTGTCGCTGCCTCCAATAATGCCCGCCCTCTTCTGTACTTCCCTGCAGACAACAAAGGTTTGTTTTTGTACAGAAGGAATGAGCGCTTTGACACAATGTTGTGTGACATTTTACAGAGGGAGACTCTAAGAACTACCTGACCTACTACAAGCGAGCCGCAGTGTTTCTGGCTATGGGAAAATCCAAATCTGCCCTGCCAGACCTGACCAGAGCCATCCAACTCAAGCCTGACTTCCTGGCTGTAAGTTCAAATAAACACAACCAGAAAAACTTGTAGCTTTAAGTGTGTCCATGTGATACTTATCATATTTCTTTCCGCCTCTTGGGTCTCTTTATTTTCAGGCCAGGTTGCAGAGAGGGAATATCCTGTTAAAGCAGGGCAGCACGCAGGAGGCCAGGGAGGACTTTGAAGCAGTGGTAAGTTTAAAGTTCTAAACCAGTGCTTCTATAATTTTTAGTGTTTACCTGAAACAGCAGTTTGACTGAACAATGCATGGGTTTTTGATTTGTAGCTGCAGCGCTCACCAGACCACGAAGAAGCTCAGGACCAGCTGATGAGAGCGAACGAGCTGGAGGAGCTGCAGGAGGACGCTCATGCTACCTACCACCAAGGGGACTACAGCGCGACCATCGCCGTGCTAGAGAGAGTCATTGAGGTGTGTGTCAGCTCGGGAAAAGGTCTCCTGACATAAAATATATTTAAAGAAAAAAATTGCATTCAGTTTGTCTGTTGTTGTCTTGTGTTTGTAGTTGAATTATCTACCTATAAATGTCAAAAATATATATAAAAATGACATTTTAATGTATGTTTTCTCCTCCTATAAAGTGTCTTTGTAAATCTGTTACTCCATTATTCTCGAATTCATCTGTAATAATATGATTATGGATTAAGAGGTATCATCATTGTCCTTGCTGTTGAGCTGAATTATTTTGCACATGTCTGTTCAGTCTTTTATAAAAGTTGTCATCTTTGTTCAGATCTCTCCTTGGGATCCGGAGTCGCGGGAGCTTCGTGCAGAATGTTACATCCGAATGGGGGATCCACAGAAAGCCATCCTGGATCTGACGCCGACCACGAGGCTACGCAACGACAACCGCGCCGCCTTCCTGAAGCTCAGCACGCTGCACTACAGCCTCGGAGATCACCGCGAGTCGCTCAAGTGAGCTTTGTTTATTTGGAACAAACAAACCACGGAATAAACAAAACACCTTGATTAAGATGTCAGAGTCATGCAAATCGAGCTGATTTTCCACTCGAGAGCATCCGTCTCACCCTGTTGTTTTTCGCTCAGGTTAAAAAAAAAAAAAAAAAAAAAAAAAAAAATGTCCATCTCACTCGTCTGTTTTTCTGTGCAGTCACATCCGAGAGTGTCTGAAGCTGGACCAGGACGACAAAGAGTGTTTCAGCCACTACAAGCAGGTGAAAAAGCTCAGCAAGCAGCTGGACTCGGCGGAGGAGCTGATTGAGCAGGACAGGTATGTACTTCTTTTGGGATTGGTGCGCTTTCCCTTCCTAAATTGTGACCCTCTGTCACTTGAAATTCTTAAAATAAAATGAACCGATGCATGTGATTGCTGTTCTTTTTTAATATCTGTTGACACTAACGAAACAGAAATACAAGAAAAAAAGTACACCTGCAACCTAACTAAACTAATGAATGACCCTGAGCTTCTTTGTACACACATATAGGCATCAGCAAGCCATTGATAAGTATGAATCAGTGATGAAGACGGAGCCAAATGTCCCTTTCTACACCAACCTGGCCAAGGAGAGGATCTGCTTCTGCCTTGTCAAGGTGAGAGAGAGAGAGAGAGAAAGAACACTTGTCTGTACATTTAAAGCTCTGGAGTTAGATTTGCTTGTCAGTTGTTGCCGTCATATAATGGTTCTGTAGGCCTGTAACAGTTCTGTGATAAATGCCAACACATTGTCCCTCTGTCTCGCCATTTGTAGCTCAACTTGGCTCAGGAGGCCATACACGTGTGTTCAGAGGCTCACCAGAGAGACCCGCGCAACGCCAACGTCCTCCGAGACCGAGCCGAGGCGTTCATCCATAACCAGGAGTACGAGAAAGGTGACATGACTCCCTGCACCCTTCAATGAATGCCTCTGACTTAAGAACCTTACACACTTGTAAAAGAAAGACCATGCATGAAAAAATAGATGTACTGTGTCTATTTGAGTTGGTTCTTAATGGTTTAAGATATCAATAATACTGTAAATCATTAGGCAAAATACAGATTCAGAAGATTAATTAATAGTCTTTTATGCTTATTCAGCCTCTAAAAATAAAATCAGGTCAAATTGAATAGATGCTAGTTACATGTAGGAATAATGTCTTCGCAATTATGTAGTTCTATTCTATTGAAAAGAAAACAAATGTGGACTGATAAAAGAAGGTATTTAAAAAGAAAATGATATTGTGCAGATACAATCACAGCATATTTGTGGTAGACAAACACTGTTTTTAACGTCTTTTTTTAATATTTGTTTCCATTCAGCTGTGGAGGACTACCTCGAGGCGAAAGAGTTTGACAGCGAAGGCGACCGCGCCGACCTCAGAGATGGACTGGATCGAGCTCAGAAACTGCTGAAAATCTCTCGTAAGAGGGACTACTACAAGATCCTGGGTGTCAGCAGGTAACCAGCCCAACCAGTGTTATTACAAATCATGTTAACTTTCTCCAAACTGACTTCGAAACTACTTTATTTAGCGGACTGCTCAGGAAAACTCTCACAAACATTGTTTTTTTCTCAGGAGCGCGAACAAGCAGGAGATCATCAAGGCGTACAGGAAGCTGGCGCAGCAGTGGCATCCCGACAACTTCCAGTCCGAGTCGGAGAAGAAGGAGGCGGAGAAGAAGTTCATCGACATCGCCTCAGCTAAAGAGGTCCTCACTGACCCAGGTCAGCAGCTGAGATGGCTATTACATACATTTAAGGCATTTAGCAAATATTTATTTAGAGCGACTCTCAACAAATGAGCAGGTTGACATCACAGAATAATGAAGAAGTTCTAGCACAGTTTATGGCAGCCTGTAACCATAATGTCACATTTTCACACCACTAATAGCTAATTAAAAAAGGGAATAGTTCCACATTTGTGTAAACGTGTTCAGTCGTTTAAAAGACTGATGCCCCTCTCATGTCTGGGCGTTAATGCTAAGCTAATGATCCTGCCGCTGATTAGCTTAGCATAAAGTGGTCAACAGGAGGAAACAGCTAGCCTGTCTCTGTCCTAAAGTAACAAAACCCACTAATTGGCATCTCTGAAGCTCATCAATTAAACATTAATTTCTCATTTGCACACAAACCCGAATGTAAAAACCACAAGTTGTATTTTTTGTCTGGGTTTATGTGCCACGCTATTGCTTGGTTAGCTAACGGGGTGCTGGCTGTAGTTTCATACTGATCAGACACAAGAGTCGTGTTGATCTTCTCATCAAACCATTTGCAAGAAAGAGAATGAGTCTATTTCCCCAGAAGGCGAACTATTCCTTTAATTCACATCGTTATCGGGAATCTAGATCTCAGATGTTTGACAGAATCCAATGTATGCATCGTGTTAAGCAACGTCTGAAATTTGTCCCTCCATACTTCCCGTTGTCTTTCCAGAAATGAGGCAGAAGTTTGACGCGGGCGAGGATCCCCTGGACCCGGAGAACCAGCAGGGTGGGGGTGGAGGCGGAGGACAGGGCTGGCCTTACCACTTCAACCCGTTTGAGTCCGGCGGCAGCTTCCACTTCAAGTTCCACCACAACTAGAGAGGAGGACTTGACGAACACCGGGAGGGAGGGAGGGGAGGGGACGGGGGACATTCGGGGAAGAACAACGGCGGATTTATGGAGAAGTCTTCCTCAGAACTTGTGCTTCAGCTTGGACACAGTTTTGTCAATTACTTGAACATTTGATTTTTTTTTTTTTTAAATGCAGCAGAGGCTCGAGCTGTACAGTGAAAAAAAACAAAGAACTGGACTTCTTACCACTAAAACTTATGGATCTGATCGGCTACTGGTGAATTAAGTTGTCGCTGTGGTTGAAGGAAATGAAATCTTGTGTCAACACTTGAGATCCAGATAATGAAAAGGTGTTTCTTATTGTTTCTTTCTTTGTGCCATTCTTCAAACCTTTTATCAAGGGACTTTTTTTTTTTAATGCAGTAGCTGCTTGGACTTTACATAAGAGGAATGTCAGTGTGTCGATTTCTGCTCGCAGTATTCTTTAAAGGAATTACACGTTTACTGATCTCGGTCTACATTTTGTGACCACGTGGAACCTTCTCTGTCCTCCAAGATTTTTATACATCACGGCAGCAGGAGGTTTATTTTGATTAGTTTTTACATTAACGGTAAGAAGGAGAGACTTCCGCACTAGTAAAGGAAACTCGTGGGTTGTTAAAGCTTTGAAATCCTATGGATCTTAAATCAGTGTGGCTCTGTGATTGTTTTGGATTTCCTTTTAAATTACCTTTTTGTTTTTCACCAGCTATCTAATTGGAATAATGTGTGAATTCTGTATTTTATTGCATCTTCAACAGGCTTTATATCCAGATCCAGACATTATGGATGTAACTTATAAATGAGCAATTGGCAAAATGTCACAAAGTTGAATATTCTGGACAAGAGTGTAACAATTGATGACTGAATCAAGACTTGTAGTATTTAGCTCGTTTTCCTTTTTCACTCATTTCAAAGCACACCTTTGAAAACTTGCACTTTTACCCTTTTTTGTTTGAAAAACTCCACATCTTCTCCACTCCTGAAATGTTACTGCAGGTTTTTTAAAAGCCTTTTTCGAAGACTCCTTATAAACTAAAGTGTGTCTTAAGTGGTTATCTGAGAGCCTCAGTTATAAAAGTACCACAGAAACAGAAAAGTGCACATTTTAAATGTTATACTGAGCTGTGGTGGTACATTAGTTGCAGGTCTTTGACATATTGTGTGTAATTCACAAACTATATTTGTAACAGGATGCACTGAGGAACAATTTGAAAACTTAACCATTAAGTTGCAGATAAAATCAAAACTTTGTAAATGAGGCGCCAGTTTTACAACCAGGAAAGACACACAGAAGTTTAACCATAGACTCAGATTATATTCTTTTTTAGATTTTACTTTTAAGTTATTATTTTTGTCCCAAATGGCTTAAAGATACGGCGACTCTTAACGGCTTTGAATCCTGTCTACTGTGCGACTGTGTCATCCACGCGTGACCGGGCTCTTTGTATTTAAATCGACTGAGTGGGACGGTTTTCTTTCTGGGTTTTCTTTTTAGGGTTTTTCTGCTGTAAGTGGCATCAATTTTACTGTTGCCAAACTGACTCAGCTGACATGCTCAAGCGTATTAAAATATTGAAGCAATCGAGTTTTGTGTCAAGTTCGTGATGCGTGGCATGCAAAGGACGGCTTCAGCACAGCTCCCCCTGCAGCTACAAGTGTTTAGTTTGAGACGCTAAAGCTGGATATGCGTATGTTCGTCCTCAGATATTTGACCAATTTAAAGTAATTTTTCTTGACTTTCCTGCTTTCACTAACCTTAAGATAATCCACCGATTAAGCATTGCACTCTTATTACATCAGCAGACTCGATATAGAGAGTTAAAGAAACAGAAATCAGAGATATTGTCTTTTTTATTCCACACATTCTTGTCAAAATCTGGTGCCTTCATTACTCACAATGCTGGAATTTTACTTCTTTCTAACTCCAAACCCTGTTATTTATTTTCCATCTCCAAACTTCTAGTCTTCAGTTGTACTCTGGTGTATTCAATAGTAAATCCCAACACCTGTAGACCGACTCGGTGGAGTTCCCCTTTAGACAGCATGTAGCTCCTGACACATTTTAAACAATAGAACACAAGGTCTCAAACACACATACAAACATCATGAAACAAAGACGTTCTCTGTACACCAAAACACCGTCTCCACACACATCCATGGATCTGCTGTTTGCTTCACCTTCTCATACACACATCCTGTAACGTACAGCTGCAAATTGACACATCTTCAAGTTTAGAGGAAATGGCTCAATCCAGAATATCGACACAGGAGTTCTGCATCTGTAGAGGTGAAGTGTCCTGATAAAATCCTCCAATGAAGATGTCCGCTCTACTTTGAGCTCAGCCATATTATCTGGCTCTCTGAGAGACGGTCACACTGAGTGTCATCCAAACAGGGTTGCCCTTCATCAATGGTTAGCTCCAAATCCTTGTGTGTCTTCCAGACTGTCTGCCTCCACCTCGATGGAAACGACGTGGTGACCGGGGATCATGGCCAGACCCAGGACTCTGGGTTCACCCTGGGAGAATGTGTCTGAAGACAAAAGGCATCCATCAGTTAGTCACAAGGTTCATTATGGAAAGTGTTGCTTGTTGTGAATCCATCTTCACCTTTTCAGATTTCCATTTTTTTAAAGAGATTATTGTGGGAAACAATACGTACTAAAAAGGGGTTTACAAGAATGTTCCAGGACTTTAGGGTTTAATCTTTTAAGAAAATGTGATTGTTCCACTTGAGATAAAATATGTAGAAATGCAAGTTAACTTTAAATATCCCGAATGGAATTTATATCGAAGTTATGTAAAAATCAGTAATAGGTATACTGTCTTTCACTTTCTATTCAAGATTTGACTTTGCTTCTATTCTTTAGTGATATGTGTGGTCATCAGTGTGAATATTTAGCTTTAAAGATCAGAGGCTGCTGGTGAAGAAGGTGCTTCGTCTAACAAACCTTTCACTATACGGCCTTGTATTCATTTGTTTCCTACGGCTGGTAAGATATCTTTTCATAATCAACTTTATGGGCATTTTATGTTGTTTGATGATGACACACACTGATGTCAGTGTCCTTTGCGTGATGGAATGGGCGGCTGTGGCGTAGTGGAGAGCGTAGTGGAGAGCAAGGTAGTTCTCCAATCAGAGGATCGGTGGTTCGATACCCTAGTCGATGTGTCCTTGGGCAAGACACTTAACCCCAAGTTGCTCCTGAAGGCCATCGGTGTGGACTGGATGATGAATGTTAGTTAGAGTCTGATGGTGGCACCTTGATGGTAGCCTGTCATCAGTGTGTGAATGGGTGAATGATATTAGTTGTTGCACTTACTGTATTCGTATCAGTTCGCTGCACTTATTGAATTTGTATTTGTTTACTGCACTTATCCTATTCGTAGTAGTTGTAGCACTTACTATATTCGGATTAGTCTGTTGCAATTATTGTTTTCGTAGTAATTTGCCTCTGCACTATACTTTTGCTCTGGTTTATGCTTTAAGATGCTTGTTTAAGAAAGGAGATGCACTGATGACTTCTGGTGACTAGTAGTTCTCTTGAATACCTATGTTGAATACACTTCCTGTAAGTCGCTTTGGATAAAAGCGTCTGCTCAATGACTGTAATGTAATGTAATGTAATGATATTACATTACAGTCATTTAGCAGACGCTTTTATCCAAAGCGACTTACAATCAGTAGTATATTACATATCATATGGGTGAATGATATGTAACATACTACTGACTGTAAGTCGCTTTGGAGAAAAGCGTCTGCTAAATGACTGTAATGTAATATGCTTGGTATTTCTCTCCATCCTGCTTGGACATCTTTACTCTTCACCTGTGGATTTACCTGGATTTACCTGGATTTACCTGTGGATTTGAGGAACTCCTGAGCCGATCCGAGGATGACGTTGCAGTCCCGGTCCGTGCAGAGGAACAGCCCCACCAGAGTCCGTCCGTCCGTCATCCGGATCCTCATGTTCTTGTTCAGGAGCCCCTCCAGGTTCTGCCGGGCCCGGTAGGACGGGGACACGTCAGAGCGCTCCTGGGTGAGAGGAAGGAACCAGCACAAACACAGACACGGTCATCTCCCTTTATTAAATGCATTTGATTATTTTTTACAGTTGAAGAGCTGCTTATTCTTTAGCCACCGGCTAACTGAAGCCTTGATAATAAATGATATAGTTTCATTTATGCCGTTTTCTCTCCGTTATAACACAAATAAAGAGGGATATACATACATGTGTCGAAGGACCGTTTTCCTCAATCATTGTTGCCATAACCCTTCTTCTTCTTCTTCTTCTTCTTCTTCTTCTTCTTCTTCTTCTTCTTCTTCTTCTTCTTCTTCTTCTTCTTCTTCTTCTTCTTCTTCCACTACATTTGCTGACGGAGTCATTTGACTGACGGACCAGCTAAACCGGAAACCTCATTTCCGGTGTTGCTTTTCTTTTTTTTTTTTTTCTTCTTAAAGGAAACGACTGATGGAGCATAAAGTCACTGATGGAGCATAAAGTCACATGTACAGTGAGGTTCAGCACATGAGTTCAGCACATGTACAGTGAGGTTCAGCACATGTACAGTGAGGTGAAGCATTCTCCTGCACTGGTATCTTATGACACTTCATAAGCAGACGACGTAAAGGAGACTTATTAAAAACAAGTGTCACACCTGACCTTTAAATGAACTTTGAGAGATACTTCCAAGTCTGCAGAAACACAGAGCATGACAATTTAAAGCAAAAAAACAAAACAAAAGTATAAATGTTTAAGGATAAAGACACATTAACCCTTTCGTGCATAGAGGTCACTACAGTGGACAGCTGTTGTTTTTCTTGTATATGCATGGGGTCTCGATGGCATAGTTGCACATCAGCCACTACAGTGAAGGCGGTTGCATCATCCCATACTGAAGCAGAAAATGCAAACAGATGCCGTGATGCTGCATGCACACGAGGAACCGAGTACATCTGCATGCAGTGTCTTGTGGCTTTGTGCCCTGGGTGCTTTGCCAATTATCATAAAAGATAGTCTGCACATTTTCTTTGTGTATACATATATTATTTTATAGTTTTCACATCTTTATATATCATTGTATTCATTTGTGTGTTAAATACATATTTCTTCAGTTGAAAACAAAAACGCATGCTGTCCACCTGAGTGGACATGTAAAAATCTCTTTGGAAAAAGCTGGATTAAAAAAAACTAAAGTTCAAATCTTGTTTTTCATGCCTAATGAGCAATAAAAACACTTGTTAGAATCCTGACTGAGGTTGTCATAATTCATGCATGAAAGGGTTAAGTTTGCCTTCATCTCCCAAGATTCTCTTGAGTCAGTTACGTTAAAGACATCAGTTTACATCTGGTTTTATTTTTCTGATAATTATAATAATTAGCTTAACTCCATATATTAACTCCTTCTGTATGAACAGTTACAGTATACAGGTGTCAAATGATATCTAACCAAGGTAATACCAGACTAAGTGAGGCTATAGCAACAAAAACCTTCAGTGTATTAAATGAACTATGCAAAGGTGCATTCATGTCTTGCTCATCAATACAACTTGTCATTTTTAAGAGCGTAAGGTTGAGTTATTTCTTCTTTAAAAAGTTACATAGTCTCACTAGGACACAGTGAGGGCCAGACCTCAGGTATTGTTGTATAACTGATATAATTGTAATATGTGAAGCCTTTGTTTTGGTTGTGTGACTACAAAAGGGGATTTTAAATCCTTGTCTATGTATCTTTATAAAATATAAATTATAATGAGTTAATGCCATAATTACAGACCATGCCTGGCCAAGAAAGGACATAGTAAGTGATCCTGGAGTGGAAAACTCTAAAACAGGGATAGATACAGATCTTAAAACATGCATAATTTAATATATAGGAGTATTGATTGTTCAAAAACACCAATCAATTTATATTTTCCAGCTATACTTCTGATTCACCCATGTATTTTTGACTCCTTGTTTCCTCAGGCTCCGACCCACATTGATCCGCTGACGTTCTCTGCACATGGGGATTAATAGTACGAGGTTGGACTGCGTTAGATGAAAATAAACTCCTTGACATCAGAGTGTTACTGCTGGTGGTGAGTAAAATATGATGTACTGCATTCTGTCTTTGATTTGATGACCCTCACAACACATGCAAGCTTTTTTTTTATACTTAAGGCAGTGGTGTAAATTCATTTTGGCTCATGACCCCTTATTATGATGAATGACTACTTATGACCCCTTGTCCCAGGTACATGTCGGCTTTTAGTGACCAGTTCAACCAATGTGATTTAATGTCAAATGTATTCAGTAGTCTAGAATTTTTTTGGGGAGGAAAATCTGAAAAATGATTGTGTAGCAAAATTAGGTTTTTTTCAGTTTTTTATTCCTATTAATCATTTCGCAACCCCTCAGAATAATCTCGGGACACTTAGTGGGGGCCCATTGCATAAAAGCAACATGTTGAACTGTTTATTTGTGAGTAAAACAGATGGCCTAAAACACGCTTTTGCACTAAAAACTAACTAAAGCTCGAAGTCAACATGATAGATGGCCACTCTTAGCCATCTATTTGCACTGTAAGCTCTGTACAGTATATGGATGGACTTTGTAGGCTTTAAGAATGATTTAAAGGAGGGTTGTTGTTTTTTTGCAGAGATGTGGGTTGAGGCCTTAGTAGAACCTGAATAATCCAAAACAAATTAAACACTGATGAAACTTCCAACACTCACAGGGCAGAAGAAGCCATAATTGGAACCTATTAACTGGCTCATGCAAGTCTTAACACAAAGAGAATATATCATTACTTTCACTAAAGCTAACTTTTTCTCCCAAACCCCCGCTGGATGATGTTTTTAAAGTATTATCTGCTCCTCGGGTCGCCTCAGTCCAGACAGCTCAGCTCTGAACGGAGCACGGGGGCCGATGTCTTCCTCTGTGTCACACTGCATAAAATCTGGGTTAGCTACAGCGCAGCACCCTGGGGAGGCGCTTGTCCTTCTCATCCTCGCCATGTCTCCCTGCCAAATGGACACAGGGGGAGGAGGGGGTGTGTTGGAGGAGAGAGAGGAAAGGGGAGGGGGGCAGCCTCAGCACAGTAGTGCAGTGTGTCAGGGCCTGCAGCATAAAATAGGCTAGTTTCACCCATATTTGTTTGTTTATTTTGTAGACACATGCACAGTCATAGCTACAAAATACCTCATTAGACGCTGTGGGTAAGGGGGTGTGTGTAAAGTACAAATGCACATAACACACCCATCCCGCCAGTCACCCAATCTGCTAACAGCAGACACCTCTTGCATTGCATCTCTCTTGGCAGATGTAGGCGTTGGATCAGACACTAACACATTCCACTGTTGTAGTTTGTGGGGCGCCGGGGGAATTGGAGCCGGAGTGCCGGTAGAGGCACCTGTTGAAGCAGAGAGAGGGGAGCGTGCAGAGCAGACGAGGCGTGATAGAAATGCTTGTTTACATGATATCCAGTTATGGGTGTAAAAAAAAGCTGGAGGTGACAGAGCAGAGGGAACAAACACAGACAGAATGCAGAGAGGATTAAAAAGAAAAGATGCTTCACACAGTGTTGTGACTTCTTGACAGAAAAGGAAGAAATACCTTGAAGATCTTAAGTATTCTTGAGATTATTCATGCAAATATCCCACGAAAGTGACGTCCCTCACAATCATAGCATAATTTAAAATGTGCATATTAGTTGTGAAGCTATATATCAGCTTCGAAAGCGTTTTTTACATTTTATTTTGTGGTTATGAATTATTTCGTTTAAGGGTTAAATACGGTTTAATTGAATACCAATTAAATGCCAGCATGCAACAGCATTTGAATTGCATAAATATCTCAAAAATGAAGACACAGAACAATAGTTACATGTTTGCAGAGAGTTCAGTTAAGTCACTCGTTAAGTGTTGCTCCATGACCAGCTGTGTCCAATTAACTGATAGGGTCATCGATTGATGCAGTGACTGGCACGACATGATTATGTTGTAAAAAAAAAAGTAGTTTTTAGGCGTACACGTGTACATTTTAAAGGAAAACATATGTTTTTCTTCTTAGGGAATGATAAATATAAGTAAATCCATAATATTCAACAGCCATTTTTCTTAATGTGGCTCGTCGCCTTGACAGCACATAACGCAGGTAACCCTCTGACTGACTGTAGTTGTTTTAGATACAAGGATTTAAATCAAACATATTAGGAGTGAATGAGTTGCCGCTTCTGTTTTTTTACATTTTGACATAGTAGGAAAAGACCCTGAAGCAGCTAATTGGAATTGACCCATAATTCATTTATTTAATTGTTTACACCCTACTGTGACGTGTCAAATTGTCCTTAGCAAAAAAGGCCTTTTCCATAATAAAAATAATTTCAATTTTTTTTTAACAAAGGTCCACACACTAGCTTTTTCAACGACATCTCATAGTCTTCTGGCGTTGGAAGCAGTTAAAAGCTCCAGAAAGCCCTCATAGATGGACGTTTTGTTAAGGCTTCTTTTGCCGAGCTACTATTTCAAGGTCAGGAATGAACTGTGAATGAACCTCTGACGTATTTATGTGATTTGTGGGATTTAAGGCCCCTTACTGCTAATAAATCAACCGTTGCTGCTCGAGGAAATACAACTAGTCATTCTGAGAAATATGATTATTGCATTGGTGTTTCTCATTTACATTTGCTTTTTGTTGCTTTTTATTCATTTTTTTTTTATATTAGGTGCAATAAAATGAGTCAAATGTGATGAAATCAAGACCGTATAAATAGTTAAACTACTTTTCTCTATTTATGCAAAGCACCCATCATGGATTCCTATCCGATCTTTATTCACATTTTATCCGCCACACTTTTCTCCTGCCTGACCCCGATTTAGTGGTAATGTTTGAATCTTTAGAGGCAGAGCCACATTTCTTTTGTCAAAACAGAAGAGCCCCGAGCAGCCACCGAGGGCTGGCTGGGGTTGAGGGATTCCCATGGCCTTACTGCCATCCAGCCTCCACTGCCTGCTGCTTAGGAGAATTTACAGTAACATTTAAAAGAAAAATCTTGCATTTTTTTCCCCAACATCTGTATTAGAGGCAGATTGTGTGCTTTGAGCTGTTTATAATGGTGATTTATGGAGGGGGGAGTATAGTTTGCATATTGTGAATTGTTTCCATCCCCACCACAAGTAGTTAATTTTTAAGCAATACAATCTGATGTAAGTCTGGGCATGGCTGCGGCAGATTTTCCCAACCCCCCTCTCCCAATCCCTCCCAGCACACACACACACACACACACACACACACACACACACACACACACACACACACACACACACACACTGCTGCTCCAAAATATTTTTTTTTTTATATATACAACGGTGGGGGCTCTGGTGAATATAAGGTGGCCATGTTTGATAGATTTGTGTCGGGCTCTGCAATGCAGAAAGAGAGTTGTTGCAAGTGACACTGACACCATGAGAGTTTGGCTGATTCGGGTCTGATCCGGGGATAAAGCAGAGAGAGAGAGAGAGAGAGAGAGAGAGAGGAAGGGAAACAAACAAACAATGTAACTTACATGCAGCCACACACCCCTCTCTCTGGTAACAATGTGTAGGTTTTTAAGGAGGGAGGGAGGAAGAGAAAGGGAGAGAAAGGGAGGAGGGGTGCGTTCTGAAATAATATAGTCAGCCATTTTTTATGTAAGGGGATTTTTTTTTTTTTTTTCTTATTGGGGGGTTGTTAAAAAATAAATATAAGAGGTCGGCCATCTTTGTTGCTCTGCCTTAGTGTAAAAATATTTCAAAACGCCCCCCACT